>NW_025959101.1:0-44788 GCF_023159225.1 Perognathus longimembris pacificus | reverse complement strand
ATATCAGGGAGTAAACCTTCTGAGCATAAAAACAGCTGGATCTTGTTAAGGTAATTACACAGGGGAAAGGATAATGTACTGGTAACTCCTCAGAAGAATCTGTTTTGTGGTGAGGGGAGAGAAATAAAAGCTCATTTAGGAACGACATGAACATACTGCGTAGGTAGATGTTTATCAGTAAATATCTCCACTGAGAATTAGAAAAGCAGTAGCTTAATAAATTAAGTACTTCCTGGTATGGTTACTGTACTGGTAACTCCCCAAAAAAATCTGGATTGTGGTGAGGGAACAGAGAAAAAACCTCATTTAGGACCTGCACTTACGAAGGGGGTAGGCAGCTGTATATCAGGGAGTAAACCTTCTGAGAATAAAAACAGCTGGAGCTTGTTAAGGTAATTACACAGGGGAAAGGATAATGTACTGGGAACTCCTCAGAAGAATCTGATTTGTGGTGAGGGGAGAGAGATAAAAGCTCATTTAGGAAAGACATGAACATGCAGCATACGTAGCTGTTTATCAGCAAATATCACCACTGAGATTAAGAAAAGAAGTAGCTTAATAAATTAAGTACTTCCGCGTATGGTTACTGTACTGGTAACTTCCGAAAAGAATCTGGATTGTGCTGAGGGAACAGAGAAAAAAGCTCATTGAGGACCTGCACTTACGAAGGGGGGTAGGCAGCTGTATATCAGGGAGTAAACCTTCTGAGAATAAAAACAGCTGGAGCTTGTTAAGGTAATTACACAGGGGAAAGGATAATGTACTGGGAACTCCTCAGAAGAATCTGATTTGTGGTGAGGGGAGAGAGATAAAAGCTCATTTAGGAACGACATGAACATGCTGCGTAGGTAGCTGTTTATCAGTAAATATCTCCACTGAGATTAAGAAAAGCAGTAGCTTAATAAATTAAGTACTCCATGGTATGGTTACTGTACTGGTAACTCCCCAGAAGAATCTCGATTGTGGTGAGGGAACAGAGAAAAAAGCTCATTTGGGACCTGCACTTACAAAGGGGGTAGGCAGCTGTATATCAGGGAGTAAACCTTCTGAGAATAAAAACAGCTGGAGCTTGTTAAGGTAATTACACATGGGAATGGATAATGTACTGGGAACTCCTCAGAAGAATCTGATTTGTGTTGAGGGGAGAGAGATAAAAGCTCATTTAGGAACGACATGAACATGCTTCGTAGGTAGCTGTTTATCAGTAAATATCTCCACTGAGATTAAGAAAAGCAGTAGCTTAATAAATTAAGTACTTCCTGGTATGGTTACTGTACTGGTAACTCCCCAAAGAATCTGGATTGTGGTGAGGGAACAGTGAAAAAAGCTCATTTATGACCTGCACTTACGAAGGGGGTAGGCAGCTGTATATCAGCGAGTAAACCTTCTGAGAATAAAAAACAGCTGGAGCTTGTTAAGGTAATTACACCGGGGAAAGGATAATGTACTGGGAACTCCTCAGAAGAATCTGATTTGTGGTGAGGGGAGAGAGATAAAAGCTCATTTAGGAATGACATGAACGTGCTGCGTAGGTAGCTGTTTATCAGTAAATATCTCCACTGAGATTAAGAAAAGCAGTAGCTTAATGAATTAAGTACTTCCTGGTATGGTTACTGTACTGGTAACTCCCCAAAAGAATCTGGATTGTGGTGAGGGAACAGAGAAAAATGCTCATTTAGGACCTGCACTTACGAAGGGGGTAGGCAGCTGTATGTCAGGGAGTAAATCTTCTGAGCATAAAAACAGCTGGAGCTTGTTAAGGTAATTACACAGGGGAAAGGATAATGTACTGGGAACTCCTCAGAAGAATCTGATTTGTGGTGAGGGGAGAGAGATAAAAGCTCATTTAGGAACGACATGAACATGCTGCGTAGGTAGCTGTTTATCAGTAAATATCTCCACTGAGATTAAGAAAAGCAGTAGCTTAATAAATTAAGTACTTCCTGGTATGGTTACTGTACTGGTAACTCCCCGAAAGAATCTGGATTGTGGTGAGGGAACAGAGAAATAAGCTCATTTAGGACCTGCTATTACGAAGTGGGTAGGCAGCTGTATATCAGGGAGTAAACCTTCTGAGAATAAAAACAGCTGGAGCTTGTTAAGGTAATTACACAGGGGAAAGGATAATGTACTGGGAACTCCTCAGAAGAATCTGATTTGTGGTGAGGGGAGAGACATAAAAGCTCATTTAGGAACGACATGAACATGCTGCGTAGGTAGCTGTTTATCAGTAAATATCTCCACTGAGATTAAGAAAAGCAGTAGCTTAATAAAATAAGGACTTCCTGGTATGGTTACTGTACTGGTAACTCCCTACAAGAATCTGGATTGTGGTGAGGGAACAGAGAAAAAAGCTCATTTAGGACCTGCACTTACGAAGGGGGTAGGCAGCTGTATATCATTGAATAAACCTTCTGAGAATAAAAACAGCTGGAGGTTGTTAAGGTAATTACACAGGGAAAAGGATAATGTACTGGGAACTCCTCAGAAAAATCTGATTTGTGGTGAGGGGAGAGAGATAAAAGCTCATTTAGGAACGACATGAATATGCTGCGTAGGTAGCTGTTTATCAGTAAATATCTCCACTGAGATTAAGAAAAGCAGTAACTTAATAAGTTAAGTACTTCCTGGTATGGTTACTGTACTGGTAACTCCCCAAAAGAATCTGGATTGTGGTGAGGGAACAGAGAAAAAAGCTCATTTAGGACCTGCACTTACAAAGGGGGGTAGGCAGCTGTATATCAGGGAGTAAACCTTCTGAGAATAAAAACAGCTGGAGCTTGTTAAGGTAATTACACAGGGGAAAGGATAAAGTACTGGGAACTCATCAGAAGAATCTGATTTGTGGTGAGGGGAGAGAGATAAAAGCTCATTTAGGAACGACATGAACATGCTGCGTAGGTAGCTGTTTATCAGTAAATATCTCCAATGAGATTAAGAAAAGCAGTAGCTTAATAAATTAAGTACTTCCTGGTATGGTTACTGTACTGGTAACTCCCCAAAAGAATCTGGATTGTGGTGAGGGAACAGAGAAAAAAGCTCATTTAGGACCTGCATTTACAAAGGGGGTAGGCAGCTGTATATCAGGGAGTAAACCTTCTGAGAATAAAAACAGCTGGAGCTTGTTAAGGTAATTACACAGGGGAAAGGATAAAGTACTGGGAACTCCTCAGAAGAATCTGATTTGTGGTGAGGGGAGAGAGATAAAAACTCATTTAGGAACGACATGAACATGCTGCGTAGGTAGCTGTTTATCAGTAAATATCTCCACTGAGATTAAGAAAAGCAGTAGCTTAATAAATTAAGTACTTCCTGGTATGGTTACTGTACTGGTAACTCCCCAAAAGAATCTGGATTGTGGTGAGGGAACAGAGAAAAAAGCTCATTTAGGACGTGCAATTACGAAGGGGGTAGGCAGCTGTATATCAGGAAGTAAACCTTCGGAGAATAAAAACATCTGGAGCTTATAAAGTTAATTACACAGGGGAAAGGAAAATGTACTGGGAACTCCTCAGAAGAATCTTATTTGTGGTGAGGGGAGAGAGATAAAAGCTCATTTAGGAACGACATGAACATGCTGCGTAGGTAGCTGTTTATCAGTAAATATCTCCACTGAGATTAAGAAAAGCAGTAGCTTAATAAATTAAGTACTTACTGGTATGGTTACTGTACTGGTAACTCCCCAAAAGAATCTGGATTGTGGTGAGGGAACAGAGAAAAAAGCTCATTTAGGACCTGCACTTACGAAGGGGGTAGGCAGCTGTATATCAGGGAGTAAACCTTCTGAGAATACAAAGAGCTGGAGCTTGTTAAGGTAATTACACAGGGGAAAGGATAATGTACTGGGAACTCCTCAGAAGAATCTGATTTGTGGTGAGGGGAGAGAGATAAAAGCTCATTTAGGAAGGACATGAACATGCTGCGTAGGTAGCTGTTTATCTGAAAATATCTCCACTGAGATTAAGAAAAGCAGTAGCTTAATAAATTAAGTACTTCCTGGTATGGTTACTGTACTGGTAACTCCCCAAAAAAATCTGGATTGTGGTGAGGGAACAGAGAAAAAAGCTCATTTAGGACCTGCACTTACGAAGGGTTAGGCAGCTGTATATCAGGGAGTAAACCTTCTGAGAATAAAAACAGCTGGAGCTTGTTAAGGTAATTACACAGGGGACAGGATAATGTACTGGGAACTCCTCAGAAGAATCAGATTTGTGGTGAGGGGAGAGAGATAAAAGCTCATTTAGGAACGACATGAACATGCTGCGTAGGTAGCTGTTTATCAGTAAATATCTCCACTGAGATTAAGAAAAGCAGTAGCTTATTATATTAAGTACTTCCTGGTATGGTTACTGTACTGGTAACTCCCCAAAAGAATCTGGATTGTGGTGAGGGAACAGAGAAAAAAGCTCATTTAGGACGTGCACTTACGAAGGGGGTAGGCAGCTGTATATCAGGAAGTAAACCTTCGGAGAGTAAAAACCTCTGGAGCTTGTTAAGGTAATTACACAGGGGAAAGGATAATGTACTAGGAACTCCTCAGAAGAATCTGATTTGTGGTGAGGGCAGAGAGATAAATGCTCATTTAGGAACGACATGAACATGCTGCGTAGGTAGCTGTTTATCAGTAAATATCTCCACTGAGATTAAGAAAAGCAGTAGCTTAATAAATTAAGTACTTCCTGGTATGGTTACTGTACTGGTAACTCCCCAAAAGAATCTGGATTGTGGTGAGGGAACAGAGAAAAAAGCTCATTTAGGACCTGCACTTACAAAGGGGGTAGGCAGCAGTATATCAGGGAGTAAACCTTCTGAGAATAAAAACAGCTGGAGCTTGTTAAGGTAATTACACAGGAGAAAGGATAATGTACTGGGAACTCCTCAGAAGAATCTGATTTGTGGTGAGGGGAGAGAGATAAAAACTGATTTAGGAACGACATGAACATGCTGCGTAGGTAGCTGTTTATCAGTAAATATCTCCACTGAGATTAAGAAAAGCAGTAGCTTAATAAATTAAGTACTTCCTGGTATGGTTACTGTACTGGTAACTCCCCAAAAGAATCTGGATTGTGGTGAGGGAACAGAGAAAAAAGCTCATTTAGGACCTGCACTTACGAAGGGGGTAGGCAGCTGTATATCAGGGAGTAAACCTTCTGAGAATACAAACAGCTGGAGCTTGTTAAGGTAATTACACAGGGGAAAGGATAATGTACTGGGAACTCCTCAGAAGAATCTGATTTGTGGTGAGGGGAGAGAGATAAAAGCTCATTTAGGAACGACATGAACATGCTGCGTAGGTAGCTGTTTATCTGAAAATATCTCCACTGAGATTAAGAAAAGCAGTAGCTTAATAAATTAAGTACTTCCTGGTATGGTTACTGTACTGGTAACTCCCCAAAAGAATCTGGATTGTGGTGAGGGAACAGAGAAAAAAGCTCATTTAGGACCTGCACTTACGAAGGGGGTAGGCAGCTGTATATCAGGGAGTAAACCTTCTGAGAATAAAAACAGCTGGAGCTTGTTAAGGTAATTACACAGCGGAAAGGATAATGTACTGGGAACTCCTCAGAAGAATCAGATTTGTGGTGAGGGGAGAGAGATAAAAGCTCATTAAGAAATGACATGAACATGCTGTGTAGGTAGCTGTTTATCAGTAAATATCTCCACTGAGATTAAGAAAAGCAGTAGCTTAATAAATTAAGTACTTCCTGGTATGGTTACTGTACTGCTAACTCCCCAAAAGAATCTGGATTGTGGGGAGGGAACAGAGAAAAAAGCTCATTTAGGACCTGCACTTACGAAGGGGGTAGGCAGCTGTATATCAGGGAGTAAACCTTCTGAGAATAAAAACAGCTGGAGCTTGTTAAGGTAATTACACAGGGGAAAGGATAAAGTACTGGGAACTCCTCAGAAGAATCTGATTTGTGGTGAGGGGAGAGAGATAAAAACTCATTTAGGAACGACATGAACATGCTGCGTAGGTAGCTGTTTATCAGTAAATATCTCCACTGAGATTAAGAAAAGCAGTAGCTTAATAAATTAAGTACTTCCTGGTATGGTTACTGTACTGGTAACTCCCCAAAAGAATCTGGATTGTGGTGAGGGAACAGAGAAAAAAGCTCATTTAGGACGTGCAATTACGAAGGGGGTAGGCAGCTGTATATCAGGAAGTAAACCTTCGGAGAATAAAAACATCTGGAGCTTATAAAGTTAATTACACAGGGGAAAGGAAAATGTACTGGGAACTCCTCAGAAGAATCTTATTTGTGGTGAGGGGAGAGAGATAAAAGCTCATTTAGGAACGACATGAACATGCTGCGTAGGTAGCTGTTTATCAGTAAATATCTCCACTGAGATTAAGAAAAGCAGTAGCTTAATAAATTAAGTACTTCCTGGTATGGTTACTGTACTGGTAACTCCCCAAAAGAATCTGGATTGTGGTGAGGGAACAGAGAAAAAAGCTCATTTAGGACCTGCACTTACGAAGGGGGTAGGCAGCTGTATATCAGGGAGTAAACCTTCTGAGAATAAAAACAGCTGGAGCTTGTTAAGGTAATTATACAGGGGAAAGGATAATGTACTGAGAAATCCTCAGAAGAATCTGATTTGTTGTGAGGGGAGAGAGATAAAAGATCATTTAGGAACGACATGAACATGCTGCGTACGTAGCTGTTTATCAGTAAATATCTCCACTGAGATTAAGAAAAGCAGTAGCTTAATAAATGAAGTACATCCTGGTATGGTTACTGTACTGGTAACTCCCCAACACAATCTGGATTGTGGTGAGGGAACAGAGAAAAAAGCTCATTTAGGACCTGCACTTACGAAGGGGGTAGGCAGCTGTATATCAGGGAGTAAACCTTCTGAGAATAAAAAAAGCTGGAGCTTGTTAAGGTAATTACACAGGGGAAAGGATAATGTACTGGGAACAATTCAGAAGAATGTGATTTGTGGTGAGGGGAGAGAGATAAAAGCTCATTTAGGAACGACATGAACATGCTGCGTAGGTAGCTGTTTATCAGTAAATATCTCCACTGAGATTAAGAAAAGCAGTAGCTTAATAAATTAAGTACTTCCTGGTATGGTTACTGTAGTGGTAACTCCCCAAAAGGATCTGGATTGTGGTGAGGGAACAGAGAAAAAAGCTCATTTAGGACCTGCACTGACGAAGGGGGAAGGCAGCTGTATATCAGGGATTAAACCTTCTGAGAATAAAAACAGCTGGAGCTTGTTAAGGTAATTACACAGGGGAAAGGATAATGTACTGGGAACTCCTCAGAAGAATCTGATTTGTGCTGAGGGGAGAGAGATAAAAGCTCATTTAGGAACGACATGAACATGCTGCGTAGGTAGCTGTTTATCAGTAAATATCTCCACTGAGATTAAGAAAAGCAGTAGCTTAATAAATTAAGTACTTCCTGGTATGGTTACTGTACTGGTAACTCCCCAAAAGAATCGGGATTGTGGTGAGGGAACAGAGAAAAAAGCTCATTTAGGACCTGCAATGACGAAGGGGGTAGGCAGCTGTATATCAGGGAGTAAACCTTCTGAGAATAAAAACAGCTGGAGCTTGTTAAGATAATTACACAGGGGAAAGGATAATGTACTCTGAACTCCTCAGAAGAATCTGATTTGTGGTGAGCGGAGAGAGATAAAAGTTCATTTAGGAACGACATGAACATGCTGTGTACGTAGCTGTTTATCAGTAAATATCTCCACTGAGATTAAGAAAAGCAGTAGCTTAATAAATTAAGTACTTCCTTGTATGGTTACTGTACTGGTAACTCCCAAAAAGAATCTGGATTGTGGTGAGGGAACAGAGAAAAAACTCATTTATGACCTGCACTTACGAAGGGTTTAGGCAGCTGTATATCAGGGAGTAAAGCTTCTGAGAATAAAAACAGCTGGAGCATGTTAAGGTAATTACACAGGGGAAAGGATAATGTACTGGGAACTTCTCAGAAGAATCTGATTTGTGGTGAGGGGAGAGAGATAAAGCTCATTTAAGAACGACATGAACATGCTGCGTTGGTAGCTGTTTATCAGTAAATATCTCCACTGAGGTTAAGAAAAGCAGTAGCTTAATAAATTAAGTACTTCCTGGTATGGTTACTGTACTGGTAACTCCCCAAAAGAATCTGGATTGTGGTGAGGGAACAGAGAAAAAAGCTCATTTAGGACCTGCACTTACGAAGGGGGTAGGCAGCTGTGTATTAGGGAGTAAACCTTATGAGAATAAAAACAGCTGGAGCTTGTTAAGGTAATTACACAGGGGAAATTATCAAGTACTGGGAACTCCTCAGAAGAATCTGATTTTTGGTGAGGGGAGAGAGATAAAAGCTCATTTAGGAACGACATGAACATGCTGCGTAGGTAGCTGTTTATCAGTAAATATCTCCACTGAAATTAAGAAAAGCAGTAGCTTAATAAATTAAGTACTTCCTGGTATGGTTACTGTACTGGTAAGTCCCCAAAAGAATCTGGATTGTGGTGAGGGAACAGAGAAAAATGCTCATTTAGGACCTGCACTTACGAAGGGGGTAGGCAGCTGTATATCAGGGAGTAAACCTTCTGAGAATAAAAACAGCTGGAGCTTGTTAAGGTAATTACACAGGGGAAAGGATAATGTACTGGCAACTCCTCAGAAGAATCTGTTTTGTGGTGAGGGGAGAGAGATAAAAGCTCATTTAGGAACGACATGAACATGCTGCGTAGGTAGCTGTTTATCAGTAAATATCTCCACTGAGATTAAGAAAAGCAGTAGCTTAATAAATTAAGTACTTCCTGGTATGGTTACTGTACTGGTAACTCCCCAAAAGAATCTGGATTGTGGTGAGGGAACAGAGAAAAAAGCTCATTTAGGACCTGCACTTTCGACTGGGGTAGGCAGCTGTATATCAGGGAGTAAACCTTCTGAGAATAAAAACAGCTGGAGCTTCTTAAGGTAATTACACAGGGGAAAGATAATGTACTGGGAACTCCTCAGAAGAATATGATTTGTGGTGAGGGGAGAGAGATAAAAGCTCATTTAGGAACGACATGAACATGCTGCTTAGGTAGCTGTTTATCAGTAAATATCTCCACTGAGATTAAGAAAAGCAGTAGCTTAATAAATTAAGTACTTCTTGGTATGGTTACTCTACTGGTAACTCCCCAAAAGAATCTGGATTGTGGTTTGGGAACAGAGAAAAAAGCTCATTTAGGACCTGTACTTACGAAGGGGGTAGGCAGCTGTATATCAGGGAGTAAACCTTCTGAGAATAAAAACAGCTGGAGCTTGTTAAGGTAATTACACAGGGGAAAGGATAATGTACTGGGAACTCCTCAAAAGAATCTGATTTGTGGTGAGGGGAGAGAGATAAAAGCTCATTTAGGAACGACATGAACATGCTGCGTAGGTAGCTGTTTATCAGTAAATATCTCCACTAAGATTAAGAAAAGCAGTAGCTTAATAAATTAAGTACTTCCAGGTATGGTTACTGTACTGGTAACTCCCCAAAAGAATCTGGATTGTGGTGAGGGAACAGAGAAAAAAGCTCATTTAGGACCTGCACTTACGAAGGGGGTAGGCAGCTGTATATCAGGGAGTAAACCTTCTGCGAATAAAAACAGCTGGAGCTTGTTAAGGTAATTACACAGGGGAAAGGATAATGTACTTGGCACAATTCAGAAGAATCTGATTTGTGGTGAGGGGAGAGCGATAAAAGCTCATTTAGGAACGACATGAACATGCTGCGTAGGTACCTGTTTATCAGTAAATATCTCCACTGAGATTATGAAAAGCAGTAGCTTAATAAATTAAGTACTTCCTTGTATGGTTACTGTACTGGTAACTCCCCAAAAGAATCTGCATTGTGGTGAGGGAACAGAGAAAAAAGCTCATTTAGGACCTGCACTGACGAAGGGGTTAGGCAGCTGTATATCATGGAGTAAACCTTCTGAGAATAAAAACAGCTGGAGCTTGTTAAGGTAATTACACAGGGGAAAGGATAATGTACTGGGAACTCCTCAAAAGAATCTGATTTGTGGTGAGGGGAGAGAGATAAAAGCTCATTTAGGAACGACATGAACATGCTGCGTAGGTAGCTGTTTATCAGTAAATATCTCCACTGAGATTAAGAAAAGCAGTAGCTTAATAAATTAAGTACTTCCTGGTATGGTTACTGTACTGGTAACTCCCCAAAAGAATCTGGATTGTGGTGAGGGAACAGAGAAAAACGCTCATTTAGGACCTGCACTTACGAAGGGGGTAGGCAGCAGTATATCAGGGAGTAAACCTTCTGAGAATAAAAACAGCTGGAGATTGTTAACTTAATTACACAGTGGAAAGGATAATGTACTGGGAACTCCTCAGAAGCATCTGATTTATGGTGAGAGGAGAGAGATAAAAGCTCATTTAGTAACGACATGAACATGCTGCGTAGGTAGCTGTTTATCAGGAAATATCTCCACTGAGATTAAGAAAAGCAGTAGCTTAATAAATTAAGTACTTCCTGGTATGGTTACTGTACTGGTAACTCCCCAAAAGAATCTGGATTGTGGTGAGGGAACAGAGAAAAAAGCTCATTTATGACCTGCACTTACGAACGGGGTAGGCAGCTGTATATCAGTTAGTAAACCTTCTGAGAAAAAATACAGCTGGAGCTTGTTAAGGTAATTACACAGGTCAAAGGATAATGTACTGGGAACTCCTCAGAAGAATCTGATTTGTGGTGAGGGGAGAGAGATAAAAGCTCATTTAGGAACGACATGAACATGCTGCGTAGGTAGCTGTTTATCAGTAAATATCTCCACTGAGATTAAGAAAAGCAGTAGCTTAATAAATTAAGTACTTCCTGGTATGGTTACTGTACTGGTAACTCCCCAAAAGAATCTGGATTGTGGTTTGGGAACAGAGAAAAAAGCTCATTTAGGACCTGCACTTACGAAGGGGGTAGGCAGCTGTATATCAGGGAGTAAACCTTCTGCCAATAAAAACAGCTGGAACTTGTTAACGTAATTACACAGGGGAAAGGATTATGTACTGGGAACTCCTCAGAAGAATGTGATTTGTGGTGAGGGGAGAGAGATAAAAGCTCATTTAGGAACGACATGAACATGCTGCGTAGGTAGCTGTTTATCAGTAAATATCTCCACTGAGATTAAGAAAAGCAGTAGCTTAATGAATTAAGTACTTCCTGGTATGGTTACTGTACTGGTAACTCCCCAAAAGAATCTGGATTGTGGTGAGGGAACAGAGAAAAAAGCTCATTTAGGACCTGCACTTACGAAGGGGGTAGGCAGCTGTATATCAGGGAGTAAACCTTCTGAGAATAAAAACAGCTGGAGCTTGTTAAGGTAATTACACAGGGGAAAGGATAATGTACTGGGAACTCCTCAGAAGAATCTGATTTGTGGTGAGGGGAGAGAGATAAAAGCTCATTTAGGAACGACATGAACATGCTGCGTAGGTAGCTGTTTATCAGTAAATATCTCCACTGAGATTAAGAAAAGCAGTAGCTTAATAAATTAAGTACTTCCAGGTATGGTTACTGTACTGGTAACTCCCCAAAAGAATCTGGATTGTGGTGAGGGAACAGAGAAAAAAGCTCATTTAGGACCTGCACTTAGGAAAGGGGTAGGCAGCTGTATATCAGGGAGTAAACCTTCTGAGAATAAAAACAGCTGGAGCTTGTTAAGGTAATTACACAGGGGAAAGGATAATGTACTGGGAAGTCCTCAGAAGAATCTGATTTGTGGTGAGGGGAGAGAGATAAAAGCTCATTTAGGAACGACATGAACATGCTGCGTAGGTAGCTGTTTATCAGTAAATATCTCCACTGAGATTAAGAAAAGCAGTAGCTTAATAAATTAAGTACTTCCTGGTATTGTTACTGTACTGGTAACTCCCCAAAAGAATCTGGATTGTGGTGAGGGAACAGCGAAAAACGCTCATTTAGGACCTGCACTTACGAAGGGGGTAGGCAGCAGTATATCAGGGAGTAAACCTTCTGAGAATAAAAACAGCTGGAGCTTGTTAACTTAATTACACAGTGGAAAGGATAATGTACTGGGAACTCCTCAGAAGCATCTGATTTGTGGTGAGGGGAGAGAGATAAAAGCTCATTTAGTAATGACATGAACATGCTGCGTAGGTAGCTGTTTATCAGGAAATATCTCCACTGAGATTAAGAAAAGCAGTAGCTTAATAAATTAAGTACTTCCTGGTATGGTTACTGTACTGGTAACTCCCCAAAAGAACCTGGATTGTGGTGAAGGAACAGAGAAAAAAGCTCATTTAGGACCTGCACTTACGAACGGGGTAGGCAGCTGTATATCAGTGAGTAAATCTTCTGAGAAAAAATACAGCTGGAGCGTGTTAAGGTAATTACACAGGGGAAAGGATAATGTACTGGGAACTCCTCAGAAGAATCTGATTTGTGGTGAGGGGAGAGAGATAAAAGCTCATTTAGGAACGACATGAACATGCTGGGTAGGTAGCTGTTTATCAGTAAATATCTCCACTGAGATTAAGAAAAGCAGTAGCTTAATAAATTAAGTACTTCCTGGTATGGTTACTGTACTGGTAACTCCCCAAAAGAATCTGGATTGTGGTGAGGGAACAGAGAAAAAAGCTCATTTAGGACCTGCACTTACGAAGGGGGTAGGCAGCTGTATATCAGGGAGTAAACCTTCTGAGAATAAAAACAGCTGGAGCTTGTTAAGGTAATTACACAGGGGAAAGGATAATGTACTGGCAACTCCTCAGAAGAATCTGATTCGTGGTGAGGGGAGAGAGATAAAAGCTCATTTAGGAACGACATGAACATGCTGCGTAGGTAGCTGTTTATCAGTATATATCTCCACTGAGATTAAGAAAAGCAGTACCTTAATAAATTAAGTACTTCCTGGTATGGTTACTGTACTGGTAACTCCCCAAAAGAATCTGGACTGTGGTGAGGGAACAGAGAAAAAAGCTCATTTAGGACCTGCACTTATGAAGGGGGTAGGCAGCAGTATATCAGGGAGTAAACCTTCTGAGGATAAAAACAGCTGGAGCTTGTTAAGGTAATTACACAGTGGAAAGGATAATGTACTGGGAACTCCTCAGAAGAATCTGATTTGTGGTGAGGGGAGAGAGATAAAAGCTCATTTAGGAACGACATGAACATGCTGCGTAGGTAGCTGTTTATCAGTAAATATCTCCACTGAGATTAAGAAAAGCAGTAGCTTAATAAATTAAGTACTTCCTGGTATGGTTACTGTACTGGTAACTCCCCAAAAGAATCTGGATTGTGGTGAGGGAACAGAGAAAAAAGCTCATTTAGGACCTGCACTTACGAAGAGGGTAGGCAGCTGTATATCAGGGAGTAAAGCTTCTGAAAATAAAAACAGCTGGAGCTTGTTAAGGTAATTACACAGGGGAAAGGATAATGTACTTGGAACTTCTCAGAAGAATCTGATTTGTGGTGAGGGGAGAGAGATAAAAGCTCATTTAAGAACGACATGAACATGCTGCGTAGGTAGCTGTTTATCAGTAAATATCTCCACTGAGATTAAGAAAAGCAGTAGCTTAATAAATTAAGTACTTCCTGGTATGGTTACTGTACTGGTAACTCCCCAAAAGAATCTGGATTGTGGTGAGGGAACGGAGAAAAAAGCTCATTTAGGACCTGCACTTACGAAGGGGTAGGCAGCTGTATATCAGGGAGTAAACCTTCTGAGAATAAAAACAGCTGGAGCTTGTTAAGGTAATTACACAGGGGAAAGGATAATGTACTGGGAACTCCTCAGAAGAATCTGATTTGTGGTGAGGGGAGAGAGATAAAAGCTCATTTAGGAACGATATGAACATGCTGCGTAGGTAGCTGTTTATCAGTAAATATCTCCACTGAGATTAAGAAAAGCAGTAGCTTAATAAATTAAGTACTTCCTGGTATGGTTACTGTACTGGTAACTCCCCAAAAGAATCTGGATTGTGGTGAGGGAACAGAGAAAAAAGCTCATTTAGGACCTGCACTGACGAAGGGGGTAGGCAGCTGTATATCAGGGAGTAAACCTTCTGAGAATAAAAACAGCTGGAGCTTGTTAAGGTAATTACACAGGGGAAAGGATAATGTACTGGGAACTCCTCAGAAGAATCTGATTTGTGGTGAGGGGAGAGAGATAAAAGCTCATTTAGGAACGACATGAACATGCTGCGTAGGTAGCTGTTTATCAGTAAATATCTCCACTGAGATTAAGAAAAGCAGTAGCTTAATAAATTAAGTACTTCCTGGTATGGTTACTGTACTGGTAACTCCCCAAAATAATCTGGATTGTGGTGAGGGAACAGAGAAAAAAGCTCATTTAGGACCTGCAATGACGAAGGGGGTAGGCAGCTGTATATCAGGGAGTAAACCTTCTGAGAATAAAAACAGCTGGAGCTTGTTAAGGTAATTACACAGGGGAAAGGATAATGTACTCTGAACTCCTCAGAAGAATCTGATTTGTGGTGAGCGGAGAGAGATAAAAGCTCATTTAGGAACGACGTGAACATGCTGCGTACGTAGCTGTTTATCAGTAAATATCTCCACTGAGATTAAGAAAAGCAGTAGCTTAATAAATTAAGTACTTCCTTGTATGGTTACTGTACTGGTAACTCCCAAAAAGAATCTGGATTGTGGTGAGGGAACAGAGAAAAAACTCATTTATGACCTGCACTTACGAAGGGGTTAGGCAGCTGTATATCAGGGAGTAAATCTTCTGAGAATAAAAACAGCTGGAGCTTGTTAAGGTAATTACACAGGGGAAAGGATAATGTACTGGGAACTTCTCAGAAGAATCTGATTTGTGGTGAGGGGAGAGAGATAAAGCTCATTTAAGAACGACATGAACATGCTGCGTAGGTAGCTGTTTATCAGTAAATATCTCCACTGAGATTAAGAAAAGCAGTAGCTTAATAAATTAAGGACTTCCTGGTATGGTTACTGTACTGGTAACTCCCCAAAAGAATCTGGATTGTGGTGAGGGAACAGAGAAAAAAGCTCATTTAGGACCTGCACTTACGAAGGAGGTAGGCTGCTGTATATTAGGGAGTAAACCTTCTGAGAATAAAAACAGCTGGAGCTTATTAAGGTAATTACACAGGGGAAATTATCATGTACTGGGAACTCCTCAGAAGAGTCTGATTTGTGGTGAGGGGAGAGAGATAAAAGCACATTTAGGAACGACATGAACATGCTGAGTAGGTAGCTGTTTATCAGTAAATATCTCCACTGAGATTAAGAAAAGCAGTAGCTTAATAAATTAAGTACTTCCTGGTATGGTTACTGTACTGGTAACTCCCCAAAAGAATCTGGCTTGTGGTGAGGGAACAGAGTAAAAAGCTCATTTAGGACCTGCACTTACGAAGGGGGTAGGCAGCTGTATATCAGGGAGTAAACCTTCTGAGAATAAAAACAGCTGGAGCTTGTAAAGGTAATTACACAGGGGAAAGGATAATGTACTGGGAACTCCTCAGAAGAATCTGATTTGTGGTGAGGGGAGAGACATAAAAGCTCATTTAGGAACGACATGAACATGCTGCGTACGTAGCTGTTTATCAGTAAATATCTCCACTGAGATTAAGAAAAGCAGTACCTTAATAAATTAGGTACTCTACTCCCTGTATGGATACTGTACTGGTAACTCCCCAAAAGAATCTGGATTGTTGTGAGGGAACAGAGAAAAAAGCTCATTTAGGACCTGCACTTACGAAGGGGGTAGGCAGCTGTATATCAGGGAGTAAACCTTCTGAGAATAAAAATAGCTGGAGCTTGTTAAGGTAATTACACAGGGGAAAGGATAATGTACTGGGAACTCCTCAGAAGAATCTGATTTGTGGTGAGGGGAGAGAGATAAAAGCTCATTTAGGAACGACACGTACATGCTGCGTAGGTAGCTGTTTATCAGTAAATATCTCCACTGAGAATAAGAAAAGCAGTACCTTAATAACTTACGTACTTCCTGGTATGGTTACTGTACTGGTAACTCCCCAAAAGAATCTGGATTGTGGTGAGGGAACAGAGAAAAAAGCTCATTTAAGACCTGCACTTACGAAGGGGGTAGGCAGCTATATATCAGGGAGTAAACCTTATGAGAATAAAAACAGATGGAGCTTGTTAAGGTAATAACACAGGGGAAAGGATAATGTACTGGGAACTCCTCAGAAGAATCTGATTTATGGTGAGGGGAGAGAGATAAAAACTCATTTAGGAACGACATGAACATGCTTCATACGTAGCTGTTTATCAGTAAATATCTCCACTGAGATTAAGAAAAGCAGTAGCTTAATAAATTAAGTACTTCCTGGTATGGTTACTGTATTGGTCACTCCCCAAAAGAATCTGGATTGTGGTGAGGGAACAGAGAAAAAAGCTCATTTAGGACCTACACTTACGAAGGGGGTAGGCAGGTCTATATCAGGGAGTAAACCTTCTGAGAATAAAAACAGCTGGAGCTTGTGAAGGTAATTACACAGGGGAAAGGATAATGTACTGGGAACTCCTCAGAAGAATCTGATTTGTGGTGAGGGGAGAGAGATAAAAGCTCATTGAGGAACGACATGAACATGCTGCATACGTAGCTGTTTATCAGTAAATATCTCCACTGAGATTAAGAAAAGCAGTAGCTTAATAAATTAAGTACTTCCTGGTATGGTTACTGTACTGGTTACTCCCCAAAAGAATCTGGATTGTGGTGAGAGAACAGAGAAAAAAGCTCATTTAGGACCTGCACTTACGAAGGTGGTAGGCAGCTGTATATCAGGGAGTAAACCTTCTGAGAATAAAAACAGCTGGAGTTTGTTGAGGTAATTACACAGGGGAAAGGATAATGTACTGGGAACTCCTCAGAAGAATCTGATTTTTGGTGAGGGGAGAGAGATAAAAGCTCATTTAGGAACGACATGAACATGCTGCGTAGGTAGCTGTATATCAGTAAATGTCTCCACTGAGATTAAGAAAAGCAGTAGCTTAATAAATGAAGTACTTCCTGGTATGGATACTGTACTGGTAACTCCCCAAAGAATCTGGATTGTGGTGAGGGAACAGAGAAAAAAGCTCATATAGGACCTGCACTTACGAAGGGGGTAGGCAGCTGTATATCAGGGAGTAAAACTTCTGAGAATAAAAACAGCTGGAGCTTGTTAAGGTAATTACATATGGGAAAGGATAATGTACTGGGAACTCCTCAGAAGAGTCTGATTTGTGGTGAGGGGAGAGAGATAAAAGCTCATTTAGGAACGACATGAACATGCTGCGTAGGTAGCTGTTTATCAGTAAATATCTCCACTGAGATTAAGAAAAGCAGTAGCTTAATAAATTAAATACTTCCTGGTATGGTTACTGTACTGGTAACTCCCCAAAAGAATTTGGATTGTGGTGAGGAAACAGAGAAAAAAGATCATTTAGTACCTGCACTTACGAAGGGGATAGGCAGCTGTATATCAGGGAGTAAACCTTCTGAGAATAAAAACAGCTGGATCTTGTTAAGGTAATTACACAGGGGAAAGGATAATGTACTGGTAACTCCTCAGAAGAATCTGTTTTGTGGTGAGGGGAGAGAAATAAAAGCTCATTTAGGAACGACATGAACATACTGCGTAGGTAGATGTTTATCAGTAAATATCTCCACTGAGAATTAGAAAAGCAGTAGCTTAATAAATTAAGTACTTCCTGGTATGGTTACTGTACTGGTAACTCCCCAAAAAATCTGGATTGTGGTAGGGAACAGAGAAAAAACCTCATTTAGGACCTGCACTTACGAAGGGGGTAGGCAGCTGTATATCAGGGAGTAAACCTTCTGAGAATAAAAACAGCTGGAGCTTGTTAAGGTAATTACACAGGGGAAAGGATAATGTACTGGGAACTCCTCAGAAGAATCTGATTTGTGGTGAGGGGAGAGAGATAAAAGCTCATTTAGGAAAGACATGAACATGCAGCATACGTAGCTGTTTATCAGCAAATATCACCACTGAGATTAAGAAAAGAAGTAGCTTAATAAATTAAGTACTTCCGCGTATGGTTACTGTACTGGTAACTTCCGAAAAGAATCTGGATTGTGCTGAGGGAACAGAGAAAAAAGCTCATTTAGGACCTGCACTTACGAAGGGGGTAGGCAGCTGTATATCAGGGAGTAAACCTTCTGAGAATAAAAACAGCTGGAGCTTGTTAAGGTAATTACACAGGGGAAAGGATAATGTACTGGGAACTCCTCAGAAGAATCTGATTTGTGGTGAGGGGAGAGAGATAAAAGCTCATTTAGGAACGACATGAACATGCTGCGTAGGTAGCTGTTTATCAGTAAATATCTCCACTGAGATTAAGAAAAGCAGTAGCTTAATAAATTAAGTACTCCATGGTATGGTTACTGTACTGGTAACTCCCCAGAAGAATCTCGATTGTGGTGAGGGAACAGAGAAAAAAGCTCATTTGGGACCTGCACTTACAAAGGGGGTAGGCAGCTGTATATCAGGGAGTAAACCTTCTGAGAATAAAAACAGCTGGAGCTTGTTAAGGTAATTACACATGGGAATGGATAATGTACTGGGAACTCCTCAGAAGAATCTGATTTGTGTTGAGGGGAGAGAGATAAAAGCTCATTTAGGAACGACATGAACATGCTGCGTAGGTAGCTGTTTATCAGTAAATATCTCCACTGAGATTAAGAAAAGCAGTAGCTTAATAAATTAAGTACTTCCTGGTATGGTTACTGTACTGGTAACTCCCCAAAGAATCTGGATTGTGGTGAGGGAACAGTGAAAAAAGCTCATTTATGACCTGCACTTACGAAGGGGGTAGGCAGCTGTATATCAGGGAGTAAACCTTCTGAGAATAAAAACAGCTGGAGCTTGTTAAGGTAATTACACCGGGGAAAGGATAATGTACTGGGAACTCCTCAGAAGAATCTCATTTGTGGTGAGGGGAGAGAGATAAAAGCTCATTTAGGAATGACATGAACGTGCTGCGTAGGTAGCTGTTTATCAGTAAATATCTCCACTGAGATTAAGAAAAGCAGTAGCTTAATGAATTAAGTACTTCCTGGTATGGTTACTGTACTGGTAACTCCCCAAAAGAATCTGGATTGTGGTGAGGGAACAGAGAAAAATGCTCATTTAGGACCTGCACTTACGAAGGGGGTAGGCAGCTGTATATCAGGGAGTAAATCTTCTGAGCATAAAAACAGCTGGAGCTTGTTAAGGTAATTACACAGGGGAAAGGATAATGTACTGGGAACTCCTCAGAAGAATCTGATTTGTGGTGAGGGGAGAGAGATAAAAGCTCATTTAGGAACGACATGAACATGCTGCGTAGGTAGCTGTTTATCAGTAAATATCTCCACTGAGATTAAGAAAAGCAGTAGCTTAATAAATTAAATACTTCCTGGTATGGTTACTGTACTGGTAACTCCCCAAAAGAATTTGGATTGTGGTGAGGAAACAGAGAAAAAAGATCATTTAGTACCTGCACTTACGAAGGGGATAGGCAGCTGTATATCAGGGAGTAAACCTTCTGAGAATAAAAACAGCTGGATCTTGTTAAGGTAATTACACAGGGGAAAGGATAATGTACTGGTAACTCCTCAGAAGAATCTGTTTTGTGGTGAGGGGAGAGAAATAAAAGCTCATTTAGGAACGACATGAACATACTGCGTAGGTAGATGTTTATCAGTAAATATCTCCACTGAGAATTAGAAAAGCAGTAGCTTAATAAATTAAGTACTTCCTGGTATGGTTACTGTACTGGTAACTCCCCCAAAAAATCTGGATTGTGGTGAGGGAACAGAGAAAAAACCTCATTTAGGACCTGCACTTACGAAGGGGGTAGGCAGCTGTATATCAGGGAGTAAACCTTCTGAGAATAAAAACAGCTGGAGCTTGTTAAGGTAATTACACAGGGGAAAGGATAATGTACTGGGAACTCCTCAGAAGAATCTGATTTGTGGTGAGGGGAGAGAGATAAAAGCTCATTTAGGAAAGACATGAACATGCAGCATACGTAGCTGTTTATCAGCAAATATCACCACTGAGATTAAGAAAAGAAGTAGCTTAATAAATTAAGTACTTCCGCGTATGGTTACTGTACTGGTAACTTCCGAAAAGAATCTGGATTGTGCTGAGGGAACAGAGAAAAAAGCTCATTTAGGACCTGCACTTACGAAGGGGGTAGGCAGCTGTATATCAGGGAGTAAACCTTCTGAGAATAAAAACAGCTGGAGCTTGTTAAGGTAATTACACAGGGGAAAGGATAATGTACTGGGAACTCCTCAGAAGAATCTGATTTGTGGTGAGGGGAGAGAGATAAAAGCTCATTTAGGAACGACATGAACATGCTGCGTAGGTAGCTGTTTATCAGTAAATATCTCCACTGAGATTAAGAAAAGCAGTAGCTTAATAAATTAAGTACTCCATGGTATGGTTACTGTACTGGTAACTCCCCAGAAGAATCTCGATTGTGGTGAGGGAACAGAGAAAAAAGCTCATTTGGGACCTGCACTTACAAAGGGGGTAGGCAGCTGTATATCAGGGAGTAAACCTTCTGAGAATAAAAACAGCTGGAGCTTGTTAAGGTAATTACACGTGGGAATGGATAATGTACTGGGAACTCCTCAGAAGAATCTGATTTGTGTTGAGGGGAGAGAGATAAAAGCTCATTTAGGAACGACATGAACATGCTGCGTAGGTAGCTGTTTATCAGTAAATATCTCCACTGAGATTAAGAAAAGCAGTAGCTTAATAAATTAAGTACTTCCTGGTATGGTTACTGTACTGGTAACTCCCCAAAGAATCTGGATTGTGGTGAGGGAACAGTGAAAAAAGCTCATTTATGACCTGCACTTACGAAGGGGGTAGGCAGCTGTATATCAGGGAGTAAACCTTCTGAGAATGAAAACAGCTGGAGCTTGTTAAGGTAATTACACCGGGGAAAGGATAATGTACTGGGAACTCCTCAGAAGAATCTGATTTGTGGTGAGGGGAGAGAGATAAAAGCTCATTTAGGAATGACATGAACGTGCTGCGTAGGTAGCTGTTTATCAGTAAATATCTCCACTGAGATTAAGAAAAGCAGTAGCTTAATGAATTAAGTACTTCCTGGTATGGTTACTGTACTGGTAACTCCCCAAAAGAATCTGGATTGTGGTGAGGGAACAGAGAAAAAAGCTCATTTAGGACCTGCACTTACGAAGGGGGTAGGAAGCTGTATATCAGTTAGTAAACATTCTGAGAATGAAAACAGCTGGAGCTTGTTAAGGTAATTACACAGGGGAAAGGATAATGTACTGGGAACTTCTCAGAAGAATCTGATTTATGGTGAGGGGAGAGAGATAAAAGCTCATTTAGGAACGACATGAACATGCTGCGTAGGTAGCTGTTTATCAGTAAATATCTCCACTGATATTAACAAAAGCAGTAGCTTAATAAATTAAGTACTTCCTGGTATGGTTACTGTACTGGTAACTCCCCAGAAGAATCTGGATTGTGGTGAGGGAACAGAGAAAAAAGCTCATTTAGGACCTGAACTTACAAAGGGGGTAGGCAGCTGTATATCAGGGAGTAAACCTTCTGAGAATAAAAACAGCTGGAGCTTGTTAAGGTAATTACACAGGGGAAAGGATAATGTACTGGGAACTCCTCAGAAGAAACTGATTTGTGGTGAGGGGAGAGAGATAAAAGCTCATATAGGAACGACATGAACATGCTGCGTAGGTAGCTGTTTATCAGTAAATATCTCCACTGAGATTAAGAAAAGCAGTAGCTTAATAAATTAAGTACTTCCTGGTATGGTTACTGTACTGGTAACTCCCCGAAAGAATCTGGATTGTGGTGAGGGAACAGAGAAATAAGCTCATTTAGGACCTGCTATTACGAAGTGGGTAGGCAGCTGTATATCAGGGAGTAAACCTTCTGAGAATAAAAACAGCTGGAGCTTGTTAAGGTAATTACACAGGGGAAAGGATAATGTACTGGGAACTCCTCAGAAGAATCTGATTTGTGGTGAGGGGAGAGAGATAAAAGCTCATTTAGGAACGACATGAACATGCTGCGTAGGTAGCTGTTTATCAGTAAATATCTCCACTGAGATTAAGAAAAGTAGTAGCTTAATAAAATAAGGACTTCCTGGTATGGTTACTGTACTGGTAACTCCCTACAAGAATCTGGATTGTGGTGAGGGAACAGAGAAAAAAGCTCATTTAGGACCTGCACTTACGAAGGGGGTAGGCAGCTGTATATCATTGAGTAAACCTTCTGAGAATAAAAACAGCTGGAGGTTGTTAAGGTAATTACACAGGGAAAAGATAATGTACTGGGAACTCCTCAGAAAAATCTGATTTGTGGTGAGGGGAGAGAGATAAAAGCTCATTTAGGAACGACATGAATATGCTGCGTAGGTAGCTGTTTATCAGTAAATATCTCCACTGAGATTAAGAAAAGCAGTAGCTTAATAAGTTAAGTACTTCCTGGTATGGTTACTGTACTGGTAACTCCCCAAAAGAATCTGGATTGTGGTGAGGGAACAGAGAAAAAAGCTCATTTAGGACCTGCACTTTCAAAGGGGGTAGGCAGCTGTATATCAGGGAGTAAACCTTCTGAGAATAAAAACAGCTGGAGCTTGTTAAGGTAATTACACAGGGAAAGGATAAAGTACTGGGAACTCATCAGAAGAATCTGATTTGTGGTGAGGGGAGAGAGATAAAAGCTCATTTAGGAACGACATGAACATGCTGCGTAGGTAGCTGTTTATCAGTAAATATGTCCACTGAGATTAAGAAAAGCAGTAGCTTAATAAATTAAGTACTTCCTGGTATGGTTACTGTACTGGTAACTCCCCAAAAGAATCTGGATTGTGGTGAGGGAACAGAGAAAAAAGCTCATTTAGGACCTGCACTTACAAAGGGGGTAGGCAGCTGTATATCAGGGAGTAAACCTTCTGAGAATAAAAACAGCTGGAGCTTGTTAAGGTAATTACACAGGGGAAAGGATAAAGTACTGGGAACTCCTCAGAAGAATCTGATTTGTGGTGAGGGGAGAGAGATAAAAACTCATTTAGGAACGACATGAACATGCTGCGTAGGTAGCTGTTTATCAGTAAATATCTCCACTGAGATTAAGAAAAGCAGTAGCTTAATAAATTAAGTACTTCCTGGTATGGTTACTGTACTGGTAACTCCCCAAAGAATCTGGATTGTGGTGAGGGAACAGAGAAAAAAGCTCATTTAGGACGTGCAATTACGAAGGGGGTAGGCAGCTGTATATCAGGAAGTAAACCTTCGGAGAATAAAAACATCTGGAGCTTATAAAGTTAATTACACAGGGGAAAGGAAAATGTACTGGGAACTCCTCAGAAGAATCTTATTTGTGGTGAGGGGAGAGAGATAAAAGCTCATTTAGGAACGACATGAACATGCTGCGTAGGTAGCTGTTTATCAGTAAATATCTCCACTGAGATTAAGAAAAGCAGTAGCTTAATAAATTAAGTACTTACTGGTATGGTTACTGTACTGGTAACTCCCCAAAAGAATCTGGATTGTGGTGAGGGAACAGAGAAAAAAGCTCATTTAGGACCTGCACTTACGAAGGGGGTAGGCAGCTGTATATCAGGGAGTAAACCTTCTGAGAATACAAAGAGCTGGAGCTTGTTAAGGTAATTACACAGGGGAAAGGATAATGTACTGGGAACTCCTCAGAAGAATCTGATTTGTGGTGAGGGGAGAGAGATAGAAGCTCATTTAGGAAGGACATGAACATGCTGCGTAGGTAGCTGTTTATCTGAAAATATCTCCACTGAGATTAAGAAAAGCAGTAGCTTAATAAATTAAGTACTTCCTGTTATGGTTACTGTACTGGTAACTCCCCAAAAAAATCTGGATTGTGGTGAGGGAACAGAGAAAAAAGCTCATTTAGGACCTGCACTTACGAAGGGTTAGGCAGCTGTATATCAGGGAGTAAACCTTCTGAGAATAAAAACAGCTGGAGCTTGTTAAGGTAATTACACAGGGGACAGGATAATGTACTGGGAACTCCTCAGAAGAATCAGATTTGTGGTGAGGGGAGAGAGGTAAAAGCTCATTTAGGAACGACATGAACATGCTGCGTAGGTAGCTGTTTATCAGTAAATATCTCCACTGAGATTAAGAAAAGCAGTAGCTTAATAAATTAAGTACTTCCTGGTATGGTTACTGTACGGATAACTCCCCAAAAGAATCTGGATTGTGGTGAGGGAACAGAGAAAAAAGCTCATTTAGGACCTGCACTTACGAAGGGGGTAGGCAGCTGTATATCAGGGAGTAAACCTTCTGAGAATAAAAACAGCTGGAGCTTGTTAAGGTAATTACACAGGGGAAAGGATAATGTACTGGGAACTCCTCAGAAGAATCTGATTTGTGGTGAGGGGAGAGAGATAAAAGCTCATTTAGGAACGACATGAACATGCTGCGTAGGTAGCTGTTTATCAGTAAATATCTCCACTGAGATTAAGAAAAGCAGTAGCTTAATAAATTAAGTACTTCCTGGTATGGTTACTGTACTGGTAACTCCCCAAAAGAATCTGGATTGTGGTGAGGGAACAGAGAAAAAAGCTCATTTAGGACCTGCACTTACGAAGGGGGTAGGCAGCTGTATATCAGGGAGTAAACCTTCTGAGAATAAAAACAGCTGGAGCTTGTTAAGGTAATTACACAGGGGAAAGGATAATGTACTAGGAACTCCTCAGAAGAATCTGATTTGTGGTGAGGGCAGAGAGATAAAAGCTCATTTAGGAACGACATGAACATGCTGCGTAGGTAGCTGTTTATCAGTAAATATCTCCACTGAGATTAAGAAAAGCAGTAGCTTAATAAATTAAGTACTTCCTGGTATGGTTACTGTACTGGTAACTCCCCGAAAGAATCTGGATTGTGGTGAGGGAACAGAGAAAAAAGCTCATTTAGGACCTGCACTTACGAAGGGGGTAGGCAGCTGTATATCAGGGAGTAAACCTTCTGAGAATAAAAACAGCTGGAGCTCGTTAAGGTAATTACACAGGGAAAGGATAATGTACTGGGAACTCCTCAGAAGAATCTGATTTGTGGTGAGGGGAGAGAGATAAAAGCTCATTTAGAACGACATGAACATGCTGCGTAGGTAGCTGTTTATCAGTAAATATCTCCACTGAGATTAAGAAAAGCAGTAGCTTAATAAATTAAGTACTTCCTGGTATGGTTACTGTACTGGTAACTCCCCAAAAGAATCTGGATTGTGGTGAGGGAACAGAGAAAAAAGCTCATTTAGGACCTGCACTTACAAAGGGGGTAGGCAGCTGTATATCAGGGAGTAAACCTTCTGAGAATAAAAACAGCTGGAGCTTGTTAAGGTAATTACACAGGGGAAAGGATAAAGTACTGGGAACTCCTCAGAAGAATCTGATTTGTGGTGAGGGGAGAGAGATAAAAGCTCATTTAGGAACGACATGAACATGCTGCGTAGGTAGCTGTTTATCAGTAAATATCTCCACTGAGATTAAGAAAAGCAGTAGCTTAATAAATTAAGTACTTCCTGGTATGGTTACTGTACTGGTAACTCCCCAAAAGAATCTGGATTGTGGTGAGGGAACAGAGAAAAAAGCTCATTTAGGACCTGCACTTACGAAGGGGGTAGGCAGCTGTATATCAGGGAGTAAACCTTCTGAGAATAAAAACAGCTGGAGCTTGTTAAGGTAATTACACAGGGGAAAGGATAATGTACTGGGAACTCCTCAGAAGAATCTGATTTGTGGTGAGGGGAGAGAGATAAAAGCTCATTTAGGAACGACATGAACATGCTGCGTAGGTAGCTGTTTATCAGTAAATATCTCCACTGAGATTAAGAAAAGCAGTAGCTTAATAAATTAAGTACTTCCTGGTATGGTTACTGTACTGGTAACTCCCCAAAAGAATCTGGATTGTGGTGAGGGAACAGAGAAAAAAGCTCATTTAGGACCTGCACTTACGAAGGGGGTAGGCAGCTGTATATCAGGGAGTAAACCTTCTGAGAATAAAAACAGCTGGAGCTTGTTAAGGTAATTACACAGGGGAAAGGATAATGTACTGGGAACTCCTCAGAAGAATCAGATTT
This sequence comes from Perognathus longimembris pacificus, assembly GCF_023159225.1. NCBI lineage: Eukaryota > Metazoa > Chordata > Mammalia > Rodentia > Heteromyidae > Perognathus > Perognathus longimembris. Next base: position 18,702 of record NW_025959101.1, on the reverse strand, counting down.
GTGGTGAGGGGAGAGAGATAAAAGCTCATTAGGAACGACATGAACATGCTGCGTAGGTAGCTGTTTATCAGTAAATATCTCCACTGAGATTAAGAAAAGCAGTAGCTTAATAAATTAAGTACTTCTGGTATGGTTACTGTACTGGTAACTCCCCAAAAGAATCTGGATTGTGGGGAGGGAACAGAGAAAAAAGCTCATTTAGGACCTGCACTTACGAAGGGGGTAGGCAGCTGTATATCAGGGAGTAAACCTTCTGAGAATAAAAACAGCTGGAGCTTGTTAAGGTAATTACACAGGGGAAAGGATAATGTACTGGGAACTCCTCAGAAGAATCTGATTTGTGGTGAGGGGAGAGAGATAAAAGCTCATTTAGGAACGACATGAACATGCTGCGTAGGTAGCTGTTTATCAGTAAATATCTCCACTAAGATTAAGAAAAGCAGTAGCTTAATAAATTAAGTACTTCCTGGTATGGTTACTGTACTGGTAACTCCCCAAAAGAATCTGGATTGTGGTGAGGGAACAGAGAAAAAAGCTCATTTAGGACCTGCACTTACGAAGGGGGTAGGCAGCTGTATATCAGGGAGTAAACCTTCTGAGAATAAAAACAGCTGGAGCTTGTTAAGGTAATTACACAGGGGAAAGGATAATGTACTGGGAACTCCTCAGAAGAATCTGATTTGTGGTGAGGGGAGAGAGATAAAAGCTCATTTAGGAACGACATGAACATGCTGCGTAGGTAGCTGTTTATCAGTAAATATCTCCACTGAGATTAAGAAAAGCAGTAGCTTAATAAATTAAGTACTTCCTGGTATGGTTACTGTACTGGTAACTCCCCAAAAGAATCTGGATTGTGGTGAGGGAACAGAGAAAAAAGCTCATTTAGGACCTGCACTTACGAAGGGGGTAGGCAGCTGTATATCAGGAGTAAACCTTCTGAGAATAAAAACAGCTGGAGCTTGTTAAGGTAATTACACAGGGGAAAGGATAATGTACTGGGAACTCCTCAGAAGAATCTGATTTGTGGTGAGGGGAGAGAGATAAAAGCTCATTTAGGAACGACATGAACATGCTGCGTAGGTAGCTGTTTATCAGTAAATATCTCCACTGAGATTAAGAAAAGCAGTAGCTTAATAAATTAAGTACTTCCTGGTATGGTTACTGTACTGGTAACTCCCCAAAGAATCTGGATTGTGGTGAGGGAACAGAGAAAAAAGCTCATTTAGGACCTGCACTTACGAAGGGGGTAGGCAGCAGTATATCAGGGAGTAAACCTTCTGAGAATAAAAACAGCTGGAGCTTGTTAAGGTAATTACACAGGGAAAGGATAATGTACTGGGAACTCCTCAGAAGAATCTGATTTGTGGTGAGGGGAGAGAGATAAAAGCTCATTTAGAACGACATGAACATGCTGCGTAGGTAGCTGTTTATCAGTAAATATCTCCACTGAGATTAAGAAAAGCAGTAGCTTAATAATTAAGTACTTCCTGGTATGGTTACTGTACTGGTAACTCCCCAAAAGAATCTGGATTGTGGTGAGGGAACAGAGAAAAAAGCTCATTTAGGACCTGCACTTACGAAGGGGGTAGGCAGCTGTATATCAGTTAGTAAACCTTCTGAGAATGAAAACAGCTGGAGCTTGTTAAGGTAATTACACAGGGGAAAGGATAATGTACTGGGAACTCCTCAGAAGAATCTGATTTGTGGTGAGGGGAGAGAGATAAAAGCTCATTTAGGAACGACATGAACATGCTGCGTAGGTAGCTGTTTATCAGTAAATATCTCCACTGAGATTAAGAAAAGCAGTAGCTTAATAAATTAAGTACTTCCTGGTATGGTTACTGTACTGGTAACTCCCCAAAGAATCTGGATTGTGGTGAGGGAACAGAGAAAAAAGCTCATTTAGGACCTGCACTTACGAAAGGGGGTAGGCAGCTGTATATCAGGGAGTAAACCTTCTGAGAATAAAAACAGCTGGAGCTTGTTAAGGTAATTACACAGGGGAAAGGATAATGTACTGGGAACTCCTCAGAAGAATCTGATTTGTGGTGAGGGGAGAGAGATAAAAGCTCATTTAGGAACGACATGAACATGCTGCGTAGGTAGCTGTTTATCAGTAAATATCTCCACTGAGATTAAGAAAAGCAGTAGCTTAATAAAATTAAGTACTTCCTGGTATGGTTACTGTACTGGTAACTCCCAAAAGAATCTGGATTGTGGTGAGGGAACAGAGAAAAAAGCTCATTTAGGACCTGCACTTACGAAGGGGGTAGGCAGCTGTATATCAGGGAGTAAACCTTCTGAGAATAAAAACAGCTGGAGCTTGTTAAGGTAATTACACAGGGGAAAAGGATAATGTACTGGGAACTCCTCAGAAGAATCTGATTTGTGGTGAGGGGAGAGAGATAAAAGCTCATTTAGGAACGACATGAACATGCTGCGTAGGTAGCTGTTTATCAGTAAATATCTCCACTGAGATTAAGAAAAGCAGTAGCTTAATAAATTAAGTACTTCCTGGTATGGTTACTGTACTGGTAACTCCCCAAAAGAATCTGGATTGTGGTGAGGGAACAGAGAAAAAAGCTCATTTAGGACCTGCACTTTCAAAGGGGGTAGGCAGCTGTATATCAGGGAGTAAACCTTCTGAGAATAAAAACAGCTGGAGCTTGTTAAGGTAATTACACAGGGGAAAGGATAATGTACTGGGAACTCCTCAGAAGAATCTGATTTGTGGTGAGGGGAGAGAGATAAAAGCTCATTTAGGAACGACATGAACATGCTGCGTAGGTAGCTGTTTATCAGTAAATATCTCCACTGAGATTAAGAAAAGCAGTAGCTTAATAAATTAAGTACTTCCTGGTATGGTTACTGTACTGGTAACTCCCCAAAAGAATCTGGATTGTGGTGAGGGAACAGAGAAAAAAGCTCATTTAGGACCTGCACTTACGAAGGGGGTAGGCAGCTGTATATCAGGGAGTAAACCTTCTGAGAATAAAAACAGCTGGAGCTTGTTAAGGTAATTACACAGGGGAAAGGATAAAGTACTGGGAACTCCTCAGAAGAATCTGATTTGTGGTGAGGGGAGAGAGATAAAAGCTCATTTAGGAACGACATGAACATGCTGCGTAGGTAGCTGTTTATCAGTAAATATCTCCACTGAGATTAAGAAAAGCAGTAGCTTAATAAATTAAGTACTTCCTGGTATGGTTACTGTACTGGTAACTCCCCAAAAGAATCTGGATTGTGGTGAGGGAACAGAGAAAAAAGCTCATTTAGGACCTGCACTTACGAAGGGGGTAGGCAGCTGTATATCAGGAGTAAACCTTCTGAGAATAAAAACATCTGGAGCTTATAAGGTAATTACACAGGGGAAAGGATAAATGTACTGGGAACTCCTCAGAAGAATCTGATTTGTGGTGAGGGGAGAGAGATAAAAGCTCATTTAGGAACGACATGAACATGCTGCGTAGGTAGCTGTTTATCAGTAAATATCTCCACTGAGATTAAGAAAAGCAGTAGCTTAATAAATTAAGTACTTACTGGTATGGTTACTGTACTGGTAACTCCCCAAAAGAATCTGGATTGTGGTGAGGGAACAGAGAAAAAAGCTCATTTAGGACCTGCACTTACGAAGGGGGTAGGCAGCTGTATATCAGGGAGTAAACCTTCTGAGAATAAAAACAGCTGGAGCTTGTTAAGGTAATTACACAGGGGAAAGGATAATGTACTGGGAACTCCTCAGAAGAATCTGATTTGTGGTGAGGGGAGAGAGATAAAAGCTCATTTAGGAACGACATGAACATGCTGCGTAGGTAGCTGTTTATCAGTAAAATATCTCCACTGAGATTAAGAAAAGCAGTAGCTTAATAAATTAAGTACTTCCTGGTATGGTTACTGTACTGGTAACTCCCCAAAAGAAATCTGGATTGTGGTGAGGGAACAGAGAAAAAAGCTCATTTAGGACCTGCACTTACGAAGGGGGTAGGCAGCAGTATATCAGGGAGTAAACCTTCTGAGAATAAAAACAGCTGGAGCTTGTTAAGGTAATTACACAGTGGAAAGGATAATGTACTGGGAACTCCTCAGAAGAATCTGATTTGTGGTGAGGGGAGAGAGATAAAAGCTCATTTAGGAACGACATGAACATGCTGCGTAGGTAGCTGTTTATCAGTAAATATCTCCACTGAGATTAAGAAAAGCAGTAGCTTAATAAATTAAGTACTTCCTGGTATGGTTACTGTACTGGTAACTCCCCAAAAGAATCTGGATTGTGGTGAGGGAACAGAGAAAAAAGCTCATTTAGGACCTGCACTTACGAAGGGGGTAGGCAGCTGTATATCAGGGAGTAAACCTTCTGAGAATAAAAACAGCTGGAGCTTGTTAAGGTAATTACACAGGGGAAAGGATAATGTACTTGGGAACTCCTCAGAAGAATCTGATTTGTGGTGAGGGGAGAGAGATAAAAGCTCATTTAGAACGACATGAACATGCTGCGTAGGTAGCTGTTTATCAGTAAATATCTCCACTGAGATTAAGAAAAGCAGTAGCTTAATAAATTAAGTACTTCCTGGTATGGTTACTGTACTGGTAACTCCCCAAAAGAATCTGGATTGTGGTGAGGGAACAGAGAAAAAAGCTCATTTAGGACCTGCACTTACGAAGGGGGTAGGCAGCTGTATATCAGGGAGTAAACCTTCTGAGAATAAAAACAGCTGGAGCTTGTTAAGGTAATTACACAGGGGAAAGGATAATGTACTGGGAACTCCTCAGAAGAATCTGATTTGTGGTGAGGGGAGAGAGATAAAAGCTCATTTAGGAACGACATGAACATGCTGCGTAGGTAGCTGTTTATCAGTAAATATCTCCACTGAGATTAAGAAAAGCAGTAGCTTAATAAATTAAGTACTTCCTGGTATGGTTACTGTACTGGTAACTCCCCGAAAGAATCTGGATTGTGGTGAGGGAACAGAGAAAAAAGCTCATTTAGGACCTGCACTTACGAAGGGGGTAGGCAGCTGTATATCAGGGAGTAAACCTTCTGAGAATAAAAACAGCTGGAGCTTGTTAAGGTAATTACACAGGGGAAAGGATAATGTACTGGGAACTCTCAGAAGAATCTGATTTGTGGTGAGGGGAGAGAGATAAAAGCTCATTTAGGAACGACATGAACATGCTGCGTAGGTAGCTGTTTATCAGTAAATATCTCCACTGAGATTAAGAAAAGCAGTAGCTTAATAAATTAAGTACTTCCTGGTATGGTTACTGTACTGGTAACTCCCCAAAAGAATCTGGATTGTGGTGAGGGAACAGAGAAAAAAGCTCATTTAGGACCTGCACTTACGAAGGGGGTAGGCAGCTGTATATCAGGGAGTAAACCTTCTGAGAATAAAAACAGCTGGAGCTTGTTAAGGTAATTACACAGGGGAAAGGATAAAGTACTGGGAACTCCTCAGAAGAATCTGATTTGTGGTGAGGGGAGAGAGATAAAAACTCATTTAGGAACGACATGAACATGCTGCGTAGGTAGCTGTTTATCAGTAAATATCTCCACTGAGATTAAGAAAAGCAGTAGCTTAATAAATTAAGTACTTCCTGGTATGGTTACTGTACTGGTAACTCCCCAAAAGAATCTGGATTGTGGTGAGGGAACAGAGAAAAAAGCTCATTTAGGACCTGCACTTACGAAGGGGGTAGGCAGCTGTATATCAGGGAGTAAACCTTCTGAGAATAAAAACAGCTGGAGCTTGTTAAGGTAATTACACAGGGGAAAGGATAATGTACTGGGAACTCCTCAGAAGAATCTGATTTGTGGTGAGGGGAGAGAGATAAAAGCTCATTTAGGAACGACATGAACATGCTGCGTAGGTAGCTGTTTATCAGTAAATATCTCCACTGAGATTAAGAAAAGCAGTAGCTTAATAAATTAAGGACTTCCTGGTATGGTTACTGTACTGGTAACTCCCCAAAAGAATCTGGATTGTGGTGAGGGAACAGAGAAAAAAGCTCATTTAGGACCTGCACTTACGAAGGGGGTAGGCAGCTGTATATCAGGGAGTAAACCTTCTGAGAATAAAAACAGCTGGAGCTTGTTAAGGTAATTACACAGGGGAAAGGATAATGTACTGGGAACTCCTCAGAAGAATCTGATTTGTGGTGAGGGGAGAGAGATAAAAGCTCATTTAGGAACGACATGAACATGCTGCGTAGGTAGCTGTTTATCAGTAAATATCTCCACTGAGATTAAGAAAAGCAGTAGCTTAATAAATTAAGTACTTCCTGGTATGGTTACTGTACTGGTAACTCCCCAAAAGAATCTGGATTGTGGTGAGGGAACAGAGAAAAAAGCTCATTTAGGACCTGCACTTACGAAGGGGGTAGGCAGCTGTATATCAGGGAGTAAACCTTCTGAGAATAAAAACAGCTGGAGCTTGTTAAGGTAATTACACAGGGGAAAGGATAATGTACTGGGAACTCCTCAGAAGAATCTGATTTGTGGTGAGGGGAGAGAGATAAAAGCTCATTTAGGAACGACATGAACATGCTGCGTACGTAGCTGTTTATCAGTAAATATCTCCACTGAGATTAAGAAAAGCAGTAGCTTAATAAATTAAGTACTTCCTGGTATGGTTACTGTACTGGTAACTCCCCAAAAGAATCTGGATTGTGGTGAGGGAACAGAGAAAAAAGCTCATTTAGGACCTGCACTTACAAAGGGGGTAGGCAGCAGTATATCAGGGAGTAAACCTTCTGAGAATAAAAACAGCTGGAGCTTGTTAAGGTAATTACACAGGGGAAAGATAAAGTACTGGGAACTCCTCAGAAGAATCTGATTTGTGGTGAGGGGAGAGAGATAAAAACTGATTTAGGAACGACATGAACATGCTGCGTAGGTAGCTGTTTATCAGTAAATATCTCCACTGAGATTAAGAAAAGCAGTAGCTTAATAAATTAAGTATTTCCTGGTATGGTTACTGTACTGGTAACTCCCCAAAAGAATCTGGATTGTGGTGAGGGAACAGAGAAAAAAGCTCATTTAGGACCTGCACTTACGAAGGGGTTAGGCAGCTGTATATCAGGGAGTAAACCTTCTGAGAATACAAACAGCTGGAGCTTGTTAAGGTAATTACACAGGGGAAAGGATAATGTACTGGGAACTCCTCAGAAGAATCTGATTTGTGGTGAGGGGAGAGAGATAAAAGCTCATTTAGGAACGACATGAACATGCTGCGTAGGTAGCTGTTTATCTGAAAATATCTCCACTGAGATTAAGAAAAGCAGTAGCTTAATAAATTAAGTACTTCCTGGTATGGTTACTGTACTGGTAACTCCCCAAAAGAATCTGGATTGTGGTGAGGGAACAGAGAAAAAAGCTCATTTAGGACCTGCACTTACGAAGGGGGTAGGCAGCTGTATATCAGGGAGTAAACCTTCTGAGAATAAAAACAGCTGGAGCTTGTTAAGGTAATTACACAGGGGAAAGGATAATGTACTGGGAACTCCTCAGAAGAATCTGATTTGTGGTGAGGGGAGAGAGATAAAAGCTCATTAGGAACGACATGAACATGCTGCGTACGTAGCTGTTTATCAGTAAATATCTCCACTGAGATTAAGAAAAGCAGTAGCTTAATAAATTAAGTACTTCCTGGTATGGTTACTGTACTGGTAACTCCCCAAAAGAATCTGGATTGTGGTGGAGGGAACAGAGAAAAAAGCTCATTTAGGACCTGCACTTACGAAGGGGGTAGGCAGCTGTATATCAGGGAGTAAACCTTCTGAGAATAAAAACAGCTGGAGCTTGTTAAGGTAATTACACAGGGGAAAGGATAATGTACTGGGAACTCCTCAGAAGAATCTGATTTGTGGTGAGGGGAGAGAGATAAAAGCTCATTTAGGAACGACATGAACATGCTGCGTAGGTAGCTGTTTATCAGTAAATATCTCCACTGAGATTAAGAAAAGCAGTAGCTTAATAAATTAAGTACTTCCTGGTATGGTTACTGTACTGGTAACTCCCCAAAAGAATCTGGATTGTGGTGAGGGAACAGAGAAAAAAGCTCATTTAGGACCTGCACTTACGAAGGGGGTAGGCAGCTGTATATCAGGGAGTAAACCTTCTGAGAATAAAAACAGCTGGAGCTTGTTAAGGTAATTACACAGGGGAAAGGATAATGTACTGGGAACTCCTCAGAAGAATCTTATTTGTGGTGAGGGGAGAGAGATAAAAGCTCATTTAGGAACGACATGAACATGCTGCGTAGGTAGCTGTTTATCAGTAAATATCTCCACTGAGATTAAGAAAAGCAGTAGCTTAATAAATTAAGTACTTCCTGGTATGGTTACTGTACTGGTAACTCCCCAAAAGAATCTGGATTGTGGTGAGGGAACAGAGAAAAAAGCTCATTTAGGACCTGCACTTACGAAGGGGGTAGGCAGCTGTATATCAGGGAGTAAACCTTCTGAGAATAAAAACAGCTGGAGCTTGTTAAGGTAATTACACAGGGGAAAGGATAATGTACTGAACTCCTCAGAAGAATCTGATTTGTGGTGAGGGGAGAGAGATAAAAGCTCATTTAGGAACGACATGAACATGCTGCGTAGGTAGCTGTTTATCAGTAAATATCTCCACTGAGATTAAGAAAAGCAGTAGCTTAATAAATTAAGTACTTCCTGGTATGGTTACTGTACTGGTAACTCCCCAAAAGAATCTGGATTGTGGTGAGGGAACAGAGAAAAAAGCTCATTTAGGACCTGCACTTACGAAGGGGGTAGGCAGCTGTATATCAGGGAGTAAACCTTCTGAGAATAAAAACAGCTGGAGCTTGTTAAGGTAATTACACAGGGGAAAGGATAAAGTACTGGGAACTCCTCAGAAGAATCTGATTTGTGGTGAGGGGAGAGAGATAAAAGCTCATTTAGGAACGACATGAACATGCTGCGTACGTAGCTGTTTATCAGTAAATATCTCCACTGAGATTAAGAAAAGCAGTAGCTTAATAAATTAAGTACTTCCTGGTATGGTTACTGTACTGGTAACTCCCCAAAAGAATCTGGATTGTGGTGAGGGAACAGAGAAAAAAGCTCATTTAGGACCTGCACTTACGAAGGGGGTAGGCAGCTGTATATCAGGGAGTAAACCTTCTGAGAATAAAAACAGCTGGAGCTTGTTAAGGTAATTACACAGGGGAAAGGATAATGTACTGGGAACTCCTCAGAAGAATCTGATTTGTGGTGAGGGGAGAGAGATAAAAGCTCATTTAGGAACGACATGAACATGCTGCGTAGGTAGCTGTTTATCAGTAAATATCTCCACTGAGATTAAGAAAAGCAGTAGCTTAATAAATTAAGTACTTCCTGGTATGGTTACTGTACTGGTAACTCCCCAAAAGAATCTGGATTGTGGTGAGGGAACAGAGAAAAATGCTCATTTAGGACCTGCACTTACGAAGGGGGTAGGCAGCTGTATATCAGGGAGTAAACCTTCTGAGAATAAAAACAGCTGGAGCTTGTTAAGGTAATTACACAGGGGAAAGGATAATGTACTGGGAACTCCTCAGAAGAATCTGATTTGTGGTGAGGGGAGAGAGATAAAAGCTCATTTAGGAACGACATGAACATGCTGCGTAGGTAGCTGTTTATCAGTAAATATCTCCACTGAGATTAAGAAAAGCAGTAGCTTAATAAATTAAGTACTTCCTGGTATGGTTACTGTACTGGTAACTCCCCAAAAGAATCTGGATTGTGGTGAGGGAACAGAGAAAAAAGCTCATTTAGGACCTGCACTTACGAAGGGGGTAGGCAGCTGTATATCAGGGAGTAAACCTTCTGAGAATAAAAACAGCTGGAGCTTGTTAAGGTAATTACACAGGGGAAAGGATAATGTACTGGGAACTCCTCAGAAGAATCTGATTTGTGGTGAGGGGAGAGAGATAAAAGCTCATTTAGGAACGACATGAACATGCTGCGTTAGGTAGCTGTTTATCAGTAAATATCTCCACTGAGATTAAGAAAAGCAGTAGCTTAATAAATTAAGTACTTCCTGGTATGGTTACTGTACTGGTAACTCCCCAAAAGAATCTGGATTGTGGTGAGGGAACAGAGAAAAAAGCTCATTTAGGACCTGCACTTACGAAGGGGGTAGGCAGCTGTATATCAGGGAGTAAACTTCTGAGAATAAAAACAGCTGGAGCTTGTTAAGGTAATTACACAGGGGAAAGGATAATGTACTGGGAACTCCTCAAAAGAATCTGATTTGTGGTGAGGGGAGAGAGATAAAAGCTCATTTAGGAACGACATGAACATGCTGCGTAGGTAGCTGTTTATCAGTAAATATCTCCACTGAGATTAAGAAAAGCAGTAGCTTAATAAATTAAGTACTTCCAGGTATGGTTACTGTACTGGTAACTCCCCAAAAGAATCTGGATTGTGGTGAGGGAACAGAGAAAAAAGCTCATTTAGGACCTGCACTTAGGAAGGGTGTAGGCAGCTGTATATCAGGGAGTAAACCTTCTGCGAATAAAAACAGCTGGAGCTTATTAAGGTAATTACACAGGGGAAAGGATAATGTACTTGGCACAATTCAGAAGAATCTGATTTGTGGTGAGGGGAGAGCGATAAAAGCTCATTTAGGAACGACATGAACATGCTGCGTAGGTACCTGTTTATCAGTAAATATCTCCACTGAGATTATGAAAAGCAGTAGCTTAATAAATTAAGTACTTCCTGGTATGGTTACTGTACTGGTAACTCCCCAAAAGAATCTGGATTGTGGTGAGGGAACAGAGAAAAAAGCTCATTTTGGACCTGCACTGACGAAGGGGTTAGGCAGCTGTATATCATGGAGTAAACCTTCTGAGAATAAAAACAGCTGGAGCTTGTTAAGGTAATTACACAGGGGAAAGGATAATGTACTGGGAACTCCTCAAAAGAATCTGATTTGTGGTGAGGGGAGAGAGATAAAAGCTCATTTAGGAACGACATGAACATGCTGCGTAGGTAGCTGTTTATCAGTAAATATCTCCACTGAGATTAAGAAAAGCAGTAGCTTAATAAATTAAGTACTTCCTGGTATGGTTACTGTACTGGTAACTCCCCAAAAGAATCTGGATTGTGGTGAGGGAACAGAGAAAAACGCTCATTTAGGACCTGCACTTACGAAGGGGGTAGGCAGCAGTATATCAGGGAGTAAACCTTCTGAGAATAAAAACAGCTGGAGCTTGTTAACTTAATTACACAGTGGAAAGGATAATGTACTGGGAACTCCTCAGAAGCATCTGATTTGTGGTGAGAGGAGAGAGATAAAAGCTCATTTAGTAACGACATGAACATGCTGCGTAGGTAGCTGTTTATCAGTAAATATCTCCACTGAGATTAAGACAAGCAGTAGCTTAATAAATTAAGTACTTCCTGGTATGGTTACTGTACTGGTAACTCCCCAAAGAATCTGGATTGTGGTGAGGGAACAGAGAAAAAAGCTCATTTAGGACCTGCACTTTCGAAGGGGGTAGGCAGCTCTATATCAGGTATTAAAACTTCTGAGAATAAAAACAGCTGGAGCTTGTTAAGGTAATTACACAGGGGAAAGGATAATGTACTGGGAACTCCTCAGAAGAATCTGATTTGTGGTGAGGGGAGAGAGATAAAAGCTCATTTAGGAACGACATGAAAATGCTGCGTAGGTAGCTGTTTATCAGTAAATATCTCCACTGAGATTAAGAAAAGCAGTAGCTTAATAAATTAAGTACTTCCTGGTATGGTTACTGTACTGGTCACTCCACAGAAGAATCTGGATTGTGGTGAGGGAACAGAGAAAAAAGCTCATTTAGGACCTGCACTTACGAAGGGGGTAGGCAGCTGTATATCAGGGAGTAAACCTTCTGAGAATAAAAACAGCTGGAGCTTGTTAAGGTAATTACACAGGGGAAAGATTAAAGTACTGAGAACTCCTCAAAAGAATCTGATTTGTGGTGAGGGGAGAGAGATAAGCTCATTTAGGAACGACATGAACATGCTGCGTAGGTAGCTGTTTATCAGTAAATATCTCCACTGAGATTAAGAGAAGCAGTAGCTTAATAAATTAAGTACTTCCTGGTATGGTTACTGTACTGGTAACTCCCAAAAGAATCTGGATTGTGGTGAGGGAACAGAGAAAAAAGCTCATTTAAGACCTGCACTTACGAAGGGGGTAGGCAGCTGTATATCAGGGAGTAAACCTTCTGAGAATAAAAACACCTGGAGCTTGTTAGGGTAATTACACAGGGGAAAGGATAATGTACTGGGAATTCCTCAGAAGAATCTGATTCGTGGTGAGGGGAGAGAGATAAAAGCTCATTTAGGAACGACATGAACATGCTGCGTACGTAGCTGTTTATCAGTATATATCTCCACTGAGATTAAGAAAAGCAGTAGCTTAATAAATTAAGTACTTCCTGGTATGGTTACTGTACTGGTAACTCATCAAAAGAATCAGGATTGCGGTGAGGGAACAGAGAAAAAAGCTCATTTAGGACTTGCACTTACGTAGGGGGTAGGCATCTGTATATCAAGGAGCAAACCTTCTGAGAATAAAAACAGCTGGAGCTTGTTAAGGTAATTACACAGGGGAAAGGATAGTGTACTGGGAACTCCTCAGAAGAATCTGATTCGTGGTGAGGGGAGAGAGATAAAAGCTCATTTAGGAACGAGATGAACATGCTGCGTACGTAGCTGTTTATCAGTAAATATCTCCACTGAGATTAAGAAAAGCAGTAGCTTAATAAATTAAGTACTTTCTGGTATGGTTACTGTACTGGTAACTCCCCAAAAGAATCTGGAATTTGGTGAGGGAACAGAGAAAAAAGCTCATTTAGGACCTGCACTAACGAAGTGGGTAGGCAGCTGTATATCAGGGAGTAAACCTTCTGAGAATAAAAACAGCTGGAGCTTGTTAAGGTAATTACACAGGGGAAAGGATAATGTACTGGGAACTCCTCAGAAGAATCTGATTTGTGTTGAGGGGAGAGAGATAAAAGCTCATTTAGGAACGACACGAACATGCTGCGTAGGTAGCTGTTTATCAGTAAATATCTCCACTGAGATTAAGAAAAGCAGTAGCTTAATAAATTATGTACTTCCTGGTATGGTTACTGTACTGGTAACTCCCCAAAAGAATCTGGATTGTGGTGAGGGAACAGAGAAAAAAGCTCATTTAGGACCTGCACTTACAAAGGGGGTAGGCAGCAGTATATCAGGGAGTAAACCTTCTGAGAATAAAAACAGCTGGAGCTTGTTAAGGTAATTACACAGGGGAAAGGATAAAGTACTGGGAACTCCTCAGAAGAATCTGATTTGTGGTGAGGGGAGAGAGATAAAAACTGATTTAGGAACGACATGAACATGCTGCGTAGGTAGCTGTTTATCAGTAAATATCTCCACTGAGATTAAGAAAAGCAGTAGCTTAATAAATTAAGTATTTCCTGGTATGGTTACTGTACTGGTAACTCCCCAAAAGAATCTGGATTGTGGTGAGGGAACAGAGAAAAAAGCTCATTTAGGACCTGCACTTACGAAGGGGGTAGGCAGCTGTATATCAGGGAGTAAACCTTCTGAGAATACAAACAGCTGGAGCTTGTTAAGGTAATTACACAGGGGAAAGGATAATGTACTGGGAACTCCTCAGAAGAATCTGATTTGTGGTGAGGGGAGAGAGATAAAAGCTCATTTAGGAACGACATGAACATGCTGCGTAGGTAGCTGTTTATCTGAAAATATCTCCACTGAGATTAAGAAAAGCAGTAGCTTAATAAATTAAGTACTTCCTGGTATGGTTACTGTACTGGTAACTCCCCAAAAGAATCTGGATTGTGGTGAGGGAACAGAGAAAAAAGCTCATTTAGGACCTGCACTTACGAAGGGGGTAGGCAGCTGTATATCAGGGAGTAAACCTTCTGAGAATAAAAACAGCTGGAGCTTGTTAAGGTAATTACACAGGGGAAAGGATAATGTACTGGGAACTCCTCAGAAGAATCAGATTTGTGGTGAGGGGAGAGAGATAAAAGCTCATTAAGGAATGACATGAACATGCTGCGTAGGTAGCTGTTTATCAGTAAATATCTCCACTGAGATTAAGAAAAGCAGTAGCTTAATAAATTAAGTAATTCCTGGTATGGTTACTGTACTGCTAACTCCCCAAAAGAATCTGGATTGTGGGGAGGGAACAGAGAAAAAAGCTCATTTAGGACCTGCACTTACGAAGGGGGTAGGCAGCTGTATATCAGGGAGTAAACCTTCTGAGAATAAAAACAGCTGGAGCTTGTTAAGGTAATTACACAGGGGAAAGGATAAAGTACTGGGAACTCCTCAGAAGAATCTGATTTGTGGTGAGGGGAGAGAGATAAAACTCATTTAGCAACGACATGAACATGCTGCGTAGGTAGCTGTTTATCAGTAAATATCTCCACTAAGATTAAGAAAAGCAGTAGCTTAATAAATTAAGTACTTCCTGGTATGGTTACTGTACTGGTAACTCCCCAAAAGAATCTGGATTGTGGTGAGGGAACAGAGAAAAAAGCTCATTTAGGACCTGCACTTACAAAGGGGGTAGGCAGCAGTATATCAGGGAGTAAACCTTCTGAGAATAAAAACAGCTGGAGCTTGTTAAGGTAATTACACAGGGGAAAGGATAAAGTACTGGGAACTCCTCAGAAGAATCTGATTTGTGGTGAGGGGAGAGAGATAAAAACTGATTTAGGAACGACATGAACATGCTGCGTAGGTAGCTGTTTATCAGTAAATATCTCCACTGAGATTAAGAAAAGCAGTAGCTTAATAAATTAAGTATTTCCTGGTATGGTTACTGTACTGGTAACTCCCCAAAAGAATCTGGATTGTGGTGAGGGAACAGAGAAAAAAGCTCATTTAGGACCTGCACTTACGAAGGGGTTAGGCAGCTGTATATCAGGGAGTAAACCTTCTGAGAATACAAACAGCTGGAGCTTGTTAAGGTAATTACACAGGGGAAAGGATAATGTACTGGGAACTCCTCAGAAGAATCTGATTTGTGGTGAGGGGAGAGAGATAAAAGCTCATTTAGGAACGACATGAACATGCTGCGTAGGTAGCTGTTTATCTGAAAATATCTCCACTGAGATTAAGAAAAGCAGTAGCTTAATAAATTAAGTACTTCCTGGTATGGTTACTGTACTGGTAACTCCCCAAAAGAATCTGGATTGTGGTGAGGGAACAGAGAAAAAAGCTCATTTAGGACCTGCACTTACGAAGGGGGTAGGCAGCTGTATATCAGGGAGTAAACCTTCTGAGAATAAAAACAGCTGGAGCTTGTTAAGGTAATTACACAGGGGAAAGGATAATGTACTGGGAACTCCTCAGAAGAATCAGATTTGTGGTGAGGGGAGAGAGATAAAAGCTCATTAAGGAATGACATGAACATGCTGCGTAGGTAGCTGTTTATCAGTAAATATCTCCACTGAGATTAAGAAAAGCAGTAGCTTAATAAATTAAGTACTTCCTGGTATGGTTACTGTACTGCTAACTCCCCAAAAGAATCTGGATTGTGGGGAGGGAACAGAGAAAAAAGCTCATTTAGGACCTGCACTTACGAAGGGGGTAGGCAGCTGTATATCAGGGAGTAAACCTTCTGAGAATAAAAACAGCTGGAGCTTGTTAAGGTAATTACACAGGGGAAAGGATAAAGTACTGGGAACTCCTCAGAAGAATCTGATTTGTGGTGAGGGGAGAGAGATAAAAACTCATTTAGCAACGACATGAACATGCTGCGTAGGTAGCTGTTTATCAGTAAATATCTCCACTAAGATTAAGAAAAGCAGTAGCTTAATAAATTAAGTACTTCCTGGTATGGTTACTGTACTGGTAACTCCCCAAAAGAATCTGGATTGTGGTGAGGGAACAGAGAAAAAAGCTCATTTAGGACGTGCAATTACGAAGGGGGTAGGCAGCTGTATATCAGGAAGTAAACCTTCGGAGAATAAAAACATCTGGAGCTTATAAAGTTAATTACACAGGGGAAAGGAAAATGTACTGGGAACTCCTCAGAAGAATCTTATTTGTGGTGAGGGGAGAGAGATAAAAGCTCATTTAGGAACGACATGAACATGCTGCGGAGGTAGCTGTTTATCAGTAAATATCTCCACTGAGATTAAGAAAAGCAGTAGCTTAATAAATTAAGTACTTCCTGGTATGGTTACTGTACTGGTAACTCCCAAAAGAATCTGGATTGTGGTGAGGGAACAGAGAAAAAAGCTCATTTAGGACCTGCACTTACGAAGGGGGTAGGCAGCTGTATATCAGGGAGTAAACCTTCTGAGAATACAAAGAGCTGGAGCTTGTTAAGGTAATTACACAGGGGAAAGGATAATGTACTGGGAACTCCTCAGAAGAATCTGATTTGTGGTGAGGGGAGAGAGATAAAAGCTCATTTAGGAACGACATGAACATGCTGCGTAGGTAGCTGTTTATCAGTAAATATCTCCACTGAGATTAAGAAAAGCAGTAGCTTAATAAATTAAGTACTTCCTGGTATGGTTACTGGACTGGTAACTCGCAAAAGAATCTGGATTGTGGTGAGGGAACAGAGAAAAAAGCTCATTTAGGACCTGCACTTACAAAGGGGGTAGGCAGCAGTATATCAGGGAGTAAACCTTCTGAGAATAAAAACAGCTGGAGCTTGTTAAGGTAATTACACAGGGGAAAGGATAAAGTACTGGGAACTCCTCAGAAGAATCTGATTTGTGGTGAGGGGAGAGGGATAAAAACTCATTTAGGAACGACATGAACATGCTGCGTAGGTAGCTGTTTATCAGTAAATATCTCCACTGAGATTAAGAAAAGCAGTAGCTTAATAAATTAAGTACTTCCTGGTATGGTTACTGTACTGGTAACTCCCCAAAAGAATCTGGATTGTGGTGAGGGAGCAGAGAAAAAAGCTCATTTAGGACCTGCACTTACGAAGGGGGTAGGCAGCTGTATATCAGGGAGTAAACCTTCTGAGAATAAAAACAGCTGGAGCTTGTTAAGTTAATTACACAGGGGAAATTATCAAGTACTGGGAACTCCTCAGAAGAATCTGATTTGTGGTGAGGGGGAGAGAGATAAAAGCTCATTTAGGAACGACATGAACATGCTGCGTAGGTAGCTGTTTATCAGTAAATATCTCCACTGAGATTAAGAAAAGCAGTAGCTTAATAAATTAAGTACTTCCTGGTATGGTTACTGTACTGGTAAGTCCCCAAAAGAATCTGGATTGTGGTGAGGGAACAGAGAAAAAATGCTCATTTAGGACCTGCACTTACGAAGGGGGTAGGCAGCTGTATATCAGGGAGTAAACCTTCTGAGAATAAAAACAGCTGGAGCTTGTTAAGGTAATTACACAGGGGAAAGGATAATGTACTGGCAACTCCTCAGAAGAATCTGATTTGTGGTGAGGGGAGAGAGAGATAAAAGCTCATTTAGGAACGACATGAACATGCTGCGTAGGTAGCTGTTTATCAGTAAATATCTCCACTGAGATTAAGAAAAGCAGTAGCTTAATAAATTAAGTACTTCCTGGTATGGTTACTGTACTGGTAACTCCCCAAAAGAATCTGGATTGTGGTGAGGGAACAGAGAAAAAAGCTCATTTAGGACCTGCACTTTCGACTGGGGTAGGCAGCTGTATATCAGGGAGTAAACCTTCTGAGAATAAAAACAGCTGGAGCTTCTTAAGGTAATTACACAGGGGAAAGGATAATGTACTGGGAACTCCTCAGAAGAATCTGATTTGTGGTGAGGGGGAGAGAGATAAAAGCTCATTTAGGAACGACATGAACATGCTGCTTAGGTAGCTGTTTATCAGTAAATATCTCCACTGAGATTAAGAAAAGCAGTAGCTTAATAAATTAAGTACTTCTTGGTATGGTTACTCTACTGGTAACTCCCCAAAAGAATCTGGAATGTGGTTTGGGAACAGAGAAAAAAGCTCATTTAGGACCTGTACTTACGAAGGGGGTAGGCAGCTGTATATCAGGGAGTAAACCTTCTGAGAATAAAAACAGCTGGAGCTTGTTAAGGTAATTTACACAGGGGAAAGGATAATGTACTGGGAACTCCTCAAAAGAATCTGATTTGTGGTGAGGGGAGAGAGATAAAAGCTCATTTAGGAACGACATGAACATGCTGCGTAGGTAGCTGTTTATCAGTAAATATCTCCACTGAGATTAAGAAAAGCAGTAGCTTAATAAATTAAGTACTTCCAGGTATGGTTACTGTACTGGTAACTCCCCAAAAGAATCTGGATTGTGGTGAGGGAACAGAGAAAAAAGCTCATTTAGGACCTGCACTTAGGAAGGGTGTAGCAGCTGTATATCAGGGAGTAAACCTTCTGCGAATAAAAACAGCTGGAGCTTATTAAGTAATTACACAGGGGAAAGGATAATGTACTTGGCACAATTCAGAAGAATCTGATTTGTGGTGAGGGGAGAGCGATAAAAGCTCATTTAGGAACGACATGAACATGCTGCGTAGGTACCTGTTTATCAGTAAATATCTCCACTGAGATTATGAAAAGCAGTAGCTTAATAAATTAAGTACTTCCTGGTATGGTTTACTGTACTGGTAACTCCCCAAAAGAATCTGGATTGTGGTGAGGGAACAGAGAAAAAAGCTCAATTAGGACCTGCACTGACGAAGGGGTTAGGCAGCTGTATATCATGG
>NW_025959100.1:0-48177 GCF_023159225.1 Perognathus longimembris pacificus | reverse complement strand
TTTTTTGAAGTTCCCGGAAACCAATCATATGGCGAAGGCTCCCCTCTTGTGCTGTCCGCTACACAAAGGTCTCCGTACTTGAGGCCAAGCTGCCTCTGCTCTTGGAGATCTGCATGACAGTGATGATGCTGCCTATGAATATCATTGCTGGGTGCTAGTGTGCCTTGGTCACGGCAGGGAAGGGTCAGATATCCCTTTCCCTGGTGTCTTAGCAGAGCTTCCTGAAGGAGCATAAAACATATGTCTGTGAGCCACGGGCACCAGGATTGCCAGCTCCTGCCTCTAGCCAGTATAATCCTTGGCTGCTCAATAGCAGGAAGTAGCAGGCAGGGATCTGGGCCAGAGAGGCCAAGGCAAGCAGGAAGACAAGAGTTAAGCAGACACTAGCGCAGAAAGGAGATGCCCAGATTCGCTGACCTGCTAACCTTGTATCTCCCTTATGCTCTGAGCAAGAGAGATGAGGTTGATTGTGAGAGAGGTGGCGGATCCATACACCAGCCACTTCCAGGACTGGCAAGGGCAGAGGCGGTGGGGAGCTGTGTCACACGGGTTCAACCAGGATGTGGGAAGATGGAGCAGGAGGGGAGGTGGAAAGTTTATTTGCCTAGGACCCTGGCCCAAGCCGTTCCCAGCAGAATGGTCAGGGGAGGGATGTGCGGCTCTAAACATCCTGTGCATCCCCGAAGGCCTGTGAGAACTAGTGAGAACTTACAGCAAACCCCCAAGGGGCCCTGTGCCCTTTTTGCTATGGCAACTCCAGTTGGAACACTGGCTCAAGTCAGCAGGAGGCGCCTAGTACCTGGCCATGTCACAGAGCTCCAAACCATATGGGCACTGCCCAGAGGCTTCCCAGCACCCCAGGTGCAAATGCACTGTTAGTGAGGCACCAGGAGGCCCTGCTGGCCTGTGAGCACCAACTGCCTACCTCTAAGCAGCCTCACTACCCCTCCCTTAAGGCTGTTCCTGTTGGAATGCAAATGAAAGCACACATCAACAAAGTGGGCAAGGAATGGAGAAACAAAACATCCGGCCACCCCCTGGAGGCTTTTCTGCATAGTGGGTCGCATAAGTGCAGTCCTTCCTGCTCAGAAAAACACAGGGCTGCTGCCTAGCAAGCCAGGCAAGGTCTTCAGGTGGTCTTGGCCAAGGGGGCAGAGGCCGTTTCCAGACCAATCGGATGTCAGTCATAAAACCAGAAGGCAGGAAAGGAGTGCCGCTTCCCTCCTACCTTTGTCACAACCTCCTGTGCACAGAAAAGGAGCAGAGGGGCTTGGGCACAGAGCAGGCAGACTACAGATTAGATAAATGGGGATTGGTGTTCACCAGAGGACTGAGAGATCCCAGGTGTGCAGAGGGTGAGAGCAGAGGGAGATTTGGACAAGATAAGAAGGGCTAGGCCAGGGTGAGGCACTTGTCATTTCCCCAGAAGAAGTGAAGAGGTGCATGGGGAGGTGTGGCAGCCTGTGAACCTCAAGAGGAGGAGGGGGAAATTGGGAAGCAGAGGCAGAGGCAAAGAGGCAGTGACGCAGAGGCATGTGTGAGTTGAAAGCAGTCCAGAGCAGCAAGGCAGGGACAGGAGGGCTAGGAGAGAGAACTCGGAGGGAGTTATCAGCAAAGGAGGTATGTGTGCAGGGGACAAGCCTCAGGAACTCAGCTGCAGATGGCAGGTGGTGGCTAGGAAGGCCAGGTTGGGCGCCCCACCAGCCTGGGACCAAGTAGAATGGAGAAGAGGCAAGGGATTCTGGGGCACAGGCCTGCCCCATTCTCTGCACGCAGCGCTGGCTTTAGGGTGTAGACCTGAGGGGTAACGAATGCCATCCTTGGTTGGGGCACTACTGGGGCGTAATCATGTGGTCCTGTTACATTGACATTTCTGCCTTGATTGCTTTCCCGAAGAGTTTGTTGCTACCCAGGTCTCCGAAGCTGCATGGTTCAGGCAATGGGAGACTGGTGAGGACAGCAGGGGGAGGCCCAAGTGCCAATGGACTGTCCAGTAAGCAGCGCTGGGCTCCTTAGCCACGCCCACCACGAGAACAACACCCTGGACTTGAGCAAGTAGGACACAGTCCTCGAAAACCCCTTAGCACCTTCCAAGCCACTGTGTACTGGGTGCACTCACGTGTGCGTGTGTGTGCCCCTGCTTGCCTACATGCGTGCATTCCTGATGCTGTACAAGAGTGTGCTTCCTAAGCCTAAGTCTGCATATGTGCAAATAGGTATGGGGATGTAGATCCAGGAGGACCCGGCACAGTGTGTTATAGTGAGTATGTGGGGGTGGCGGGGAGGAAGAGAGAGAAAGAGAGAGAGAGAGAGTCGGCTCGCCTGTGAGGAATTTTTTGTTCATGTGCGGTTGCATGAGTGTGTCAGGTATGAGGTTGGACAGAGGGAGTTCAAAGTGTTTACACGTTACTTGTTTTTTGAAGTTCCCGAAACCAATCATATGGCGAAGGCTCCCCTCTTGTGCTGTCCGCTACACAAAGGTCTCCGTACTTGAGGCCAAGCTGCCTCTGCTCTTGGAGATCTGCATGACAGTGATGATGCTGCCTATGAATATCATTGCTGGGTGCTAGTGTGCCTTGGTCACGGCAGGGAAGGGTCAGATATCCCTTTCCCTGGTGTCTTAGCAGAGCTTCCTGAAGGAGCCTAAAACATATGTCTGTGAGCCACGGGCACCAGGATTGCCAGCTCCTGCCTCTAGCCAGTATAATCCTTGGCTGCTCAATAGCAGGAAGTAGCAGGCAGGGATCTGGGCCAGAGAGGCCAAGGCAAGCGGGAAGACAAGAGTTAAGCAGACACTAGCGCAGAAAGGAGATGCCCAGATTCGCTGACCTGCTAACCTTGTATCTCCCTTATGCTCTGAGCAAGAGAGATGAGGTTGATTGTGAGAGAGGTGGCGGATCCATACACCAGCCACTTCCAGGACTGGCAAGGGCAGAGGCGTTGGGGAGCTGTGTCACACGGGTTCAACCAGGATGTGGGAAGATGGAGCAGGAGGGGAGGTGGAAAGTGTATTTGCCTAGGACCCTGGCCCAAGCCGTTCCCAGCAGAATGGTCAGGGGAGGGATGTGCGGCTCTACACATCCTGTGCATCCCCGAAGGCCTGTGAGAACTAGTGAGAACTTACAGCAAACCCCCAAGGGGCCCTGTGCCCTTTTGCTATGGCAACTCCAGTTGGAACACTGGCTCAAGTCAGCAGGAGGCGCCTAGTACCTGGCCATGTCACAGAGCTCCAAACCATATGGGCACTGCCCAGAGGCTTCCCAGCACCCCAGGTGCAAATGTACTGTTAGTGAGGCACCAGGAGTCCCTGCTGGCCTGTGAGCACCAACTGCCTACCTCTAAGCAGCCTCACTACCCCTCCCTTAAGGCTGTTCCTGTTGGAATGCAAATGAAAGCACACATCAACAAAGTGGGCAAGGAATGGAGAAACAAAACATCCGGCCACCCCCTTGAGGCTTTTCTGCATAGTGGGTCGCATATGTGCAGTCCTTCCTGCTCAGGAAAACACAGGGCTGCTGCCTAGCAAGCCAGGCAAGGTCTTCAGGTGGTCTTGGCCAAGGGGGCAGAGGCCGTTTCCAGACCAATCGGATGTCAGTCATAAAACCAGAAGGCAGGAAAGGAGTGCCGCTTCCCTCCTACCTTTGTCACAAACCTCCTGTGCACAGAAAAGGAGCAGAGGGGCTTGGGCACAGAGCAGGCAGACAACAGATTAGATAAATG
The DNA here is from genome assembly GCF_023159225.1 of Perognathus longimembris pacificus. Taxonomy (NCBI): domain Eukaryota; kingdom Metazoa; phylum Chordata; class Mammalia; order Rodentia; family Heteromyidae; genus Perognathus; species Perognathus longimembris. The sequence continues at coordinate 44,457 of NW_025959100.1, read as the reverse complement.
GGGATTGGTGTTCACCAGAGGACTGAGAGATCCCAGGTGTGCAGAGGGTGAGAGCAGAGGGAGATTTGGAGAAGATAAGAAGGGCTAGGCCAGGGTGAGGCAGTTGTAATTTCCCCAGAAGAAGTGAAGAGGTGCATGGGGAGGTGTGCAGCCTTTGAACCTCAAGAGGAGGAGGGGGAAATTGGGAAGCAGAGGCAGAGGCAGAGGCAGTGACGCAGAGGCATGTGTGAGTTGAAAGCAGTCCAGAGCAGCAAGGCAGGGACAGAGGGCTAGGAGAGAGAACTCGGAGGGAGTTATCAGCAAAGGAGGTATGTGTGCAGGGGACAAGCCTCAGGAACTCAGCTGCAGATGGCAGGTGGTGGCTAGGAAGGCCAGGTTGGGCGCCCCACCAGCCTGGGACCAAGTAGAAGGGAGAAGAGGCAAGGGATTCTGGGGCACAGGCATGCCCCATTCTCTGCGCGCAGCGCTGGGCTTTAGGGTGTAGAACTGAGGGGTAACGAATGCCATCCTTGGTTGGGGCACTACTGGGGCGTAATCATGTGGTCCTGTTACATTGACATTTCTGCCTTGATTGCTTTCCCGAAGAGTTTGTTGCTACCCAGGTCTCCGAAGCTGCATGTTTCAGGGAATGGGAGACTGGTGAGGACAGCAGGGGGAGGCCCAAGTGCCAATGGACTGTCCAGTAAGCAGCGCTGGGCTCCTTAGCCACGCCCACCACGAGAACAACACCCTGGACTTGAGCAAGTAGGACACAGTCCTCGAAAACCCCTTAGCACCTTCCAAGCCACTGTGTACTGGGTGCGCTCACGTGTGCGTGTGTGTGCCCCTGCTTGCCTACATGCGTGCGTTCCTGATGCTGTACAAGAGTGTGCTTCCTAAGCCTAAGTCTGCATATGTGCAAATAGGTATGTGGATGTAGATCCAGGAGGACCCGGCACAGTGTGTTATAGTGAGCATGTGGGGGTGGCGGGGAGGAAGAGAGAGAAAGAGAGAGAGAGAGAGTCGGCTTGCCTGTGAGGAATTTTTTGTTCATGTGCGGTTGCATGAGTGTGTCAGGTATGAGGTTGGACAGAGGTTGTTCAAAGTGTTTACAAGTTACTTGTTTTTTGAAGTTCCCGGAAACCAATCATATGGCGAAGGCTCCCTCTTGTGCTGTCCGCTACACAAAGGTCTCCGTACTTGAGGCCAAGCTGCCTCTGCTCTTGGAGATCTGCATGACAGTGATGATGCTGCCTATGAATATCATTGCTGGGTGCTAGTGTGCCTTGGTCACGGCAGGGAAGGGTCAGATATCCCTTTCCCTGGTGTCTTAGCAGAGCTTCCTGAAGGAGCCTAAAACATATGTCTGTGAGCCACGGGCACCAGGATTGCCAGCTCCTGCCTCTAGCCAGTATAATCCTTGGCTGCTCAATAGCAGGAAGTAGCAGGCAGGGATCTGGGCCAGAGAGGCCAAGGCAAGCGGGAAGACAAGAGTTAAGCAGACACTAGCGCAGAAAGGAGATGCCCAGATTCGCTGACCTGCTAACCTTGTATCTCCCTTATGCTCTGAGCAAGAGAGATGAGGTTGATTGTGAGAGAGGTGGCGGATCCATACACCAGCCACTTCCAGGACTGGCAAGGGCAGAGGCGTTGGGGAGCTGTGTCACACGGGTTCAACCAGGATGTGGGAAGATGGAGCAGGAGGGGAGGTGGAAAGTGTATTTGCCTAGGACCCTGGCCCAAGCCGTTCCCAGCAGAATGGTCAGGGGAGGGATGTGCGGCTCTACACATCCTGTGCATCCCCGAAGGCCTGTGAGAACTAGTGAGAACTTACAGCAAACCCCCAAGGGGCCCTGTGCCCTTTTGCTATGGCAACTCCAGTTGGAACACTGGCTCAAGTCAGCAGGAGGCGCCTAGTACCTGGCCATGTCACAGAGCTCCAAAACATATGGGCACTGCCCAGAGGCTTCCCAGCACCCCAGGTGCAAATGCACTGTTAGTGAGGCACCAGGAGTCCCTGCTGGCCTGTGAGCACCAACTGCCTACCTCTAAGCAGCCTCACTACCCCTCCTTAAGGCTGTTCCTGTTGGAATGCAAATGAAAGCACACATCAACAAAGTGGGCAAGGAATGGAGAAACAAAACATCCGGCCACCCCCTGGAGGCTTTTCTGCATAGTGGGTCGCATATGTGCAGTCCTTCCTGCTCAGGAAAACACAGGGCTGCTGCCTAGCAAGCCAGGCAAGGTCTTCAGGTGGTCTTGGCCAAGGGGGCAGAGGCCGTTTCCAGACCAATCGGATGTCAGTCATAAAACCAGAAGGCAGGAAAGGAGTGCCGCTTCCCTCTTACCTTTGTCACAAACCTCCTGTGCACAGAAAAGGAGCAGAGGGGCTTGGGCACAGAGCAGGCAGACAACAGATTAGATAAATGGGGATTGGTGTTCAGCAGAGGACTGAGAGATCCCAGGTGTGCAGAGGGTGAGAGCAGAGGGAGATTTGGAGAAGATAAGAAGGGCTAGGCCAGGGTGAGGCAGTTGTAATTTCCCCAGAAGAAGTGAAGAGGTGCATGGGGAGGTGTGCAGCCTGTGAACCTCAAGAGGAGGAGGGGGAAATTGGGAAGCAGAGGCAGAGGCAAAGAGGCAGTGATGCAGAGGCATGTGTGAGTTGAAAGCAGTCCAGAGCAGCAAGGCAGGGACAGGAGGGCTAGGAGAGAGAACTCGGAGGGAGTTATCAGCAAAGGAGGTATGTGTGCAGGGGACAAGCCTCAGGAACTCAGCTGCAGATGGCAGGTGGTGGCTAGGAAGGCAGGTTGGGCGCCCCACCAGCCTGGGACCAAGTAGAAGGGAGAAGAGGCAAGGGATTCTGGGGCACAGGCCTGCCCCATTCTCTGCGCGCAGCGCTGGGGCTTTAGGGTGTAGACCTGAGGGGTAACGAATGCCATCCTTGGTTGGGGCACTACTGGGGCGTAATCATGTGGTCCTGTTACATTGACATTTCTGCCTTGATTGCTTTCCCGAAGAGTTTGTTGCTACCCAGGTCTCCGAAGCTGCATGGTTCAGGGAATGGGAGACTGGTGAGGACAGCAGGGGGAGGCCCAAGTGCCAATTGGACTGTCCAGTAAGCAGCGCTGGGCTCCTTAGCCACGCCCACCACGAGAACAACACCTGGACTTGAGCAAGTAGGACACAGTCCTCGAAAACCCCTTAGCACCTTCCAAGCCACTGTGTACTGGGTGCGCTCACGTGTGCGTGTGTGTGCCCCTGCTTCCCTACATGCGTGCGTTCCTGATGCTGTACAAGAGTGTGCTTCCTAAGCCTAAGTCTGCATATGTGCAAATAGGTATGTGGATGTAGATCCAGGAGGACCCGGCACAGTGTGTTATAGTGAGCATGTGGGGGTGGCGGGGAGGAAGAGAGAGAAAGAGAGAGAGAGAGAGTCGGCTCGCCTGTGAGGAATTTTTTGTTCATGTGCGGTTGCATGAGTGTGTCAGGTATGAGGTTGGACAGAGGCAGTTCAAAGTGTTTACACGTTACTTGTTTTTTGAAGTTCCCGGAAACCAATCATATGGCGAAGGCTCCCCTCTTGTGCTGTCCTCTACACAAAGGTCTCTGTACTTGATGCCAAGCTGCCTCTGCTCTTGGAGATCTGCATGACAGTGATGATGCTGCCTATGAATATCATTGCTGGGTGCTAGTGTGCCTTGGTCACGGCAGGGAAGGGTCAGATATCCCTTTCCTGGAGTCTTAGCAGAGCTTCCTGAAGGAGCCTAAAACATATGTCTGTGAGCCACGGCACCAGGATTGCCATCTCCTGCCTCTAGCCAGTATAATCCTTGGCTGCTCAATAGCAGGAAGTAGCAGGCTGGGATCTGGGCCAGAGAGGCCAAGGCAAGCGGGAAGACAAGAGTTAAGCAGACACTAGCGCAGAAAGGAGATGCCCAGATTCGCTGACCTGCTAACCTTGTATCTCCCTTATGCTCTGAGCAAGAGAGATGAGGTTGATTGTGAGAGAGGTGGCGGATCCATACACCAGCCACTTCCAGGACTGGCAAGGGCAGAGGCGTTGGGGAGCTGTGTCACACGGGTACAACCAGGATGTGGGAAGATGGAGCAGGAGGGGAGGTGGAAAGTGTATTTGCCTAGGACCCTGGCCCAAGCCGTTCCCAGCAGAATGGTCAGGGGAGGGATGTGCGGCTCTACACATCCTGTGCATCCCCGAAGGCCTGTGAGAACTAGTGAGAACTTACAGCAAACCCCCAAGGGGCCCTGTGCCCTTTTGGCTATGGCAACTCCAGTTGGAACACTGGCTCAAGTCAGCAGGAGGCGCCTAGTACCTGGCCATGTCACAGAGCTCCAAACCATATGGGCACTGCCCAGAGGCTTCCCAGCACCCCAGGTGCAAATGCACTGTTAGTGAGGCACCAGGAGTCCCTGCTGGCCTGTGAGCACCAACTGCCTACCTCTAAGCAGCCTCACTACCCCTCCCTTAAGGCTGTTCCTGTTGGAATGCAAATGAAAGCACACATCAACAAAGTGGGCAAGGAATGGAGAAACAAAACATCCGGCCACCCCCTGGAGGCTTTTCTGCATAGTGGGTCGCATATGTGCAGTCCTTCCTGCTCAGGAAAACACAGGGCTGCTGCCTAGCAAGCCAGGCAAGGTCTTCAGGTGGTCTTGGCCAAGGGGGCAGAGGCCGTTTCCAGACCAATCGGATGTCAGTCATAAAACCAGAAGGCAGGAAAGGAGTGCCGCATCCCTCCTACCTTTGTCACAAACCTCCTGTGCACAGAAAAGGAGCAGAGGGGCTTGGGCACAGAGCAGGCAGACAACAGATTAGATAAATGGGGATTGGTGTTCAGCAGAGGACTGAGAGATCCCAGGTGTGCAGAGGGTGAGAGCAGAGGGAGATTTGGAGAAGATAAGAAGGGCTAGGCCAGGGTGAGGCAGTTGTAATTTCCCCAGAAGAAGTGAAGAGGTGCATGGGGAGGTGTGCAGCCTGTGAACCTCAAGAGGAGGAGGGGGAAATTGGGAAGCAGAGGCAGAGGCAAAGAGGCAGTGATGCAGAGGCATGTGTGAGTTGAAAGCAGTCCAGAGCAGCAAGGCAGGGACAGGAGGGCTAGGAGAGAGAACTCGGAGGGAGTTATCAGCAAAGGAGGTATGTGTGCAGGGGGACAAGCCTCAGGAACTCAGCTGCAGATGGCAGGTGGTGGCTAGGAAGGCCAGGTTGGGCGCCCCACCAGCCTGGGACCAAGTAGAAGGGAGAAGAGGCAAGGGATTCTGGGGCACAGCCTGCCCCATTCTCTGCGCGCAGCGCTGGGCTTTAGGGTGTAGACCTGATGGGTAACGAATGCCATCCTTGGTTGGGGCACTACTGGGGCGTAATCATGTGGTCCTGTTACATTGACATTTCTGCCTTGATTGCTTTCCCGAAGAGTTTGTTGCTACCCAGGTCTCCGAAGCTGCATGGTTCAGGGAATGGGAGACTGGTGAGGACAGCAGGGGGAGGCCCAAGTGCCAATGGACTGTCCAGTAAGCAGCGCTGGGCTCCTTAGCCACGCCCACCACGAGAACAACACCCTGGACTTGAGCAAGTAGGACACAGTCCTCGAAAACCCCTTAGCACCTTCCAAGCCACTGTGTACTGGTGCAATCACGTGTGCGTGTGTGTGCCCCTGCTTGCCTACATGCGTGCGTTCCTGATGCTGTACAAGAGTGTGCTTCCTAAGCCTAAGTCTGCATATGTGCAAATAGGTATGTGGATGTAGATCCAGGAGGACCCGGCACAGTGTGTTATAGTGAGCATGTGGGGGTGGCGGGGAGGAAGAGAGAGAAAGAGAGAGAGAGAGAGTCGGCTCGCCTGTGAGGAATTTTTTGTTCATGTGCGGTTGCATGAATGTGTCAGGTATGAGGTTGGACAGAGGGAGTTCAAAGTGTTTACACGTTACTTGTTTTTTGAAGTTCCCGGAAACCAATCATATGGCGAAGGCTCCCCTCTTGTGCTGTCCGCTACACAAAGGTCTCCGTACTTGAGGCCAAGCTGCCTCTGCTCTTGAGATCTGCATGACAGTGATGATGCTGCCTATGAATATCATTGCTGGGTGCTAGTGTGCCTTGGTCACGGCAGGGAAGGTTCAGATATCCCTTTCCCTGGTGTCTTAGCAGAGCTTCCTGAAGGAGCATAAAACATATGTCTGTGAGCCACGGGCACCAGGATTGCCAGCTCCTGCCTCTAGCCAGTATAATCCTTGGCTGCTCAATAGCAGGAAGTAGCAGGCAGGGATCTGGGCCAGAGAGGCCAAGGCAAGCGGGAAGACAAGAGTTAAGCAGACACTAGCGCAGAAAGGAGATGCCCAGATTCGCTGACCTGCTAACCTTGTATCTCCCTTATGCTCTGAGCAAGAGAGATGAGGTTGATTGTGAGAGAGGTGGCGGATCCATACACCAGCCACTTCCAGGACTGGCAAGGGCAGAGGCGGTGGGGAGCTGTGTCACACGGGTTCAACCAGGATGTGGGAAGATGGAGCAGGAGGGGAGGTGGAAAGTTTATTTGCCTAGGACCCTGGCCCAAGCCGTTCCCAGCAGAAGGGTCAGGGGAGGGATGTGCGGCTCTACACATCCTGTGCATCCCCGAAGGCCTGTGAGAACTAGTGAGAACTTACAGCAAACCCCCAAGGGGCCCTGTGCCCTTTTTGCTATGGCAACTCCAGTTTGAACACTGGCTCAAGTCAGCAGGAGGCGCCTAGTACCTGGCCATGTCACAGAGCTCCAAACCATATGGGCACTGCCCAGAGGCTTCCCAGCACCCCAGGTGCAAATGCACTGTTAGTGAGGCACCAGGAGGCCCTGCTGGCCTGTGACCACCAACTGCCTACCTCTAAGCAGCCTCACTACCCCTCCCTTAAGGCTGTTCCTGTTGGAATGCAAATGAAAGCACACATCAACAAAGTGGGCAAGGAATGGAGAAACAAAACATCCGGCCACCCCCTGGAGGCTTTTCTGCATAGTGGGTCGCATAAGTGCAGTCCTTCCTGCTCAGAAAAACACAGGGCTGCTGCCTAGCAAGCCAGGCAAGGTCTTCAGGTGGTCTTGGCCAAGGGGGCAGAGGCCGTTTCCAGACCAATCGGATGTCAGTCATAAAACCAGAAGGCAGGAAAGGAGTGCCGCTTCCCTCCTACCTTTCTCACAAACCTCCTGTGCACAGAAAAGGAGCAGAGGGGCTTGGGCACAGAGCAGGCAGACAACAGATTAGATAAATGGGGATTGGTGTTCACCAGAGGACTGAGAGATCCCAGGTGTGCAGAGGGTGAGAGCAGAGGGAGATTTGGAGAAGATAAGAAGGGCTAGGCCAGGGTGAGGCAGTTGTAATTTCCCCAGAAGAAGTGAAGAGGTGCATGGGGAGGTGTGCAGCCTGTGAACCTCAAGAGGAGGAGGGGGAAATTGGGAAGCAGAGGCAGAGGCAAAGAGGCAGTGACGCAGAGGCATGTGTGAGTTGAAAGCAGTCCAGAGCAGCAAGGCAGGGACAGGAGGGCTAGGAGAGAGAACTCGGAGGGAGTTATCAGCAAAGGAGGTATGTGTGCAGGGGACAAGCCTCAGGAACTCAGCTGCAGATGGCAGGTGGTGGCTAGGAAGGCCAGGTTGGGCGCCCCACCAGCCTGGGACCAAGTAGAATGGAGAAGAGGCAAGGGATTCTGGGGCACAGGCCTGCCCCATTCTCTGCACGCAGCGCTGGGCTTTAGGGTGTAGACCTGAGGGGTAACGAATGCCATCCTTGGTTGGGGCACTACTGGGGCGTAATCATGTGGTCCTGTTACATTGACATTTCTGCCTTGATTGCTTTCCCGAAGAGTTTGTTGCTACCCAGGTCTCCGAAGCTGCATGGTTCAGGCAATGGGAGACTGGTGAGGACAGCAGGGGGAGGCCCAAGTGCCAATGGACTGTCCAGTAAGCAGCGCTGGGCTCCTTAGCCACGCCCACCACGAGAACAACACCCTGGACTTGAGCAAGTAGGACACAGTCCTCGAAAACCCCTTAGCACCTTCCAAGCCACTGTGTACTGGGTGCACTCACGTGTGCGTGTGTGTGCCCCTGCTTGCCTACATGCGTGCGTTCCTGATGCTGTACAAGAGTGTGCTTCCTAAGCCTAAGTCTGCATATGTGCAAATAGGTATGTGGATGTAGATCCAGGAGGACCCGGCACAGTGTGTTATAGTGAGCATGTGGGGGTGGCGGGGAGGAAGAGAGAGAAAGAGAGAGAGAGAGAGTCGGCTCGCCTGTGAGGAATTTTTTGTTCATGTGCGGTTGCATGAGTGTGTCAGGTATGAGGTTGGACAGAGGTTGTTCAAAGTGTTTACAAGTTACTTGTTTTTTGAAGTTCCCGGAAACCAATCATATGGCGAAGGCTCCCCTCTTGTGCTGTCCGCTACACAAAGGTCTCCGTACTTGATGCCAAGCTGCCTCTGCTCTTGGAGATCTGCATGACAGTGATGATGCTGCCTATGAATATCATTGCTGGGTGCTAGTGTGCCTTGGTCACGGCAGGGAAGGGTCAGATATCCCTTTCCCTGGTGTCTTAGCAGAGCTCCCTGAAGGAGCCTAAAACATATGTCTGTGAGCCACGGGCACCAGGATTGCCAGCTCCTGCCTCTAGCCAGTATAATCCTTGGCTGCTCAATAGCAGGAAGTAGCAGGCAGGGATCTGGGCCAGAGAGGCCAAGGCAAGCGGGACGACAAGAGTTAAGAAGACACTAGCCTAGAAAGGAGATGCCCAGATTCGCTGACCTGCTAACCTTGTATCTCCCTTATGCTCTGAGCAAGAGAGATGAGGTTGATTGTGAGAGAGGTGGCGGATCCATACACCAGCCACTTCCAGGACTGGCAAGGGCAGAGGCGGTGGGGAGCTGTGTCACACGGGTTCAACCAGGATGTGGGAAGATGGAGCAGGAGGGGAGGTGGAAAGTGTATTTGCCTAGGACCCTGGCCCAAGCCGTTCCCAGCAGAATGGTCAGGGGAGGGATGTGCGGCTCTACACATCCTGTGCATCCCCGAAGGCCTGTGAGAACTAGTGAGAACTTACAGCAAACCCCCAAGGGGCCCTGTGCCCTTTTTGCTATGGCAACTCCAGTTGGAACACTGGCTCAAGTCAGCAGGAGGCGCCTAGTACCTGGCCATGTCACAGAGCTCCAAACCATATGGGCACTGCCCAGAGGCTTCCCAGCACCCCAGGTGCAAATGCACTGTTAGTGAGGCACCAGGAGGCCCTGCTGGCCTGTGAGCACCAACTGCCTACCTCTAAGCAGCCTCACTACCCCTCCCTTAAGGCTGTTCCTGTTGGAATGCAAATGAAAGCACACATCAACAAAGTGGGCAAGGAATGGAGAAACAAAACATCCGGCCACCCCCTGGAGGCTTTTCTGCATAGTGGGTCGCATATGTGCAGTCCTTCCTGCTCAGAAAAACACAGGGCTGCTGCCTAGCAAGCCAGGCAAGGTCTTCAGGTGGCCTTGGCCAAGGGGGCAGAGGCTGTTTCCAGACCAATCGGATGTCAGTCATAAAACCAGAAGACAGGAAAGGAGTGCCGCTTCCCTCCTACCGTTGTCACAAACCTCCTGTGCACAGAAAAGGAGCAGAGGGGCTTGGGCACAGAGCAGGCAGACAACAGATTAGATAAATGGGGATTGGTGTTCACCAGAGGACGGAGAGATCCCAGGTGTGCAGAGGGTGAGAGCAGAGGGAGATTTGGAGAAGATAAGAAGGGCTAGGCCAGGGTGAGGCAGTTGTAATTTCCCCAGAAGAAGTGAAGAGGTGCATGGGGAGGTGTGCAGCCTGTGAACCTCAAGAGGAGGAGGGGGAAATTGGGAAGCAGAGGCAGAGGCAAAGAGGCAGTGACGCAGAGGCATGTGTGAGTTGAAAGCAGTCCAGAGCAGCAAGGCAGGGACAGGAGGGCTAGGAGAGAGAACTCGGAGGGAGTTATCAGCAAAGGAGGTATGTGTGCAGGGGACAAGCCTCAGGAACTCAGCTGCAGATGGCAGGTGGTGGCTAGGAAGGCCAGGTTGGGCGCCCCACCACCCTGGGACCAAGTAGAAGGGAGAAGAGGCAAGGGATTCTGGGGCACAGGCCTGCCCCATTCTCTGCGCGCAGCGCTGGGCTTTAGGGTGTAGACCTGAGGGGTAACGAATGCCATCCTTGGTTGGGGCACTACTGGGGCGTAATCATGTGGTCCTGTTACATTGACATTTCTGCCTTGATTGCTTTCCCGAAGAGTTTGTTGCTACCCAGGTCTCCGAAGCTGCATGGTTCAGGGAATGGGAGACTGGTGAGGACAGCAGGGGGAGGCCCAAGTGCCAATGGACTGTCCAGTAAGCAGCGCTGGGCTCCTTAGCCACGCCCACCACAAGAACAACACCCTGGACTTGAGCAAGTAGGACACAGTCCTCGAAAACCCCTTAGCACCTTCCAAGCCACTGTGTACTGGGTGCGCTCACGTGTGCGTGTGTGTGCCCCTGCTTGCCTACATGAGTGTGTTCCTGATGCTGTACAAGAGTGTGCTTCCTAAGCCTAAGTCTGCATATGTGCAAATAGGTATGTGGATGTAGATCCAGGAAGACCCGGCACAGTGTGTTATAGTGAGCATGTGAGGTTGGCGGGGAGGAAGAGAGAGAAAGAGAGAGAGAGAGAGTCGGCTCGCCTGTGAGGAATTTTTTGTTCATGTGCGGTTGCATGAGTGTGTCAGGTATGAGGTTGGACAGAGGTTGTTCAAAGTGTTTACACGTTACTTGTTTTTTGAAGTTCCCGGAAACCAATCATATGGCGAAGGCTCCCCTCTTGTGCTGTCCGCTACACAAAGGTCTCCGTACTTGATGCCAAGCTGCCTCTGCTCTTGGAGATCTGCATGACAGTGATGATGCTGCCTATGAATATCATTGCTGGGTGCTAGTGTGCCTTGGTCACGGCAGGGAAGGGTCAGATATCCCTTTCCCTGGTGTCTTAGCAGAGCTTCCTGAAGGAGCCTAAAACATATGTCTGTGAGCCACGGGCACCAGGATTGCCAGCTCCTGCCTCTAGCCAGTATAATCCTTGTCTGCTCAATAGCAGGAAGTAGCAGGCAGGGATCTGGGCCAGAGAGGCCAAGGCAAGCGGGAAGACAAGAGTTAAGCAGACACTAGCGCAAAAAGGAGATGCCCAGATTCGCTGACCTGCTAACCTTGTATCTCCCTTATGCTCTGAGCAAGAGAGATGAGGTTGATTGTGAGAGAGGTGGCGGATCCATACACCAGCCACTTCCGGACTGGCAAGGGCAGAGGCGGTGGGGAGCTGTGTCACACGGGTTCAACCAGGATGTGGGAAGATGGAGCAGGAGGGGAGGTGGAAAGTGTATTTGCCTAGGACCCTGGCCCAAGCCGTTCCCAGCAGAATGGTCAGGGGAGGGATGTGCGGCTCTACACATCCTGTGCATCCCCGAAGGCCTGTGAGAACTAGTGAGAACTTACAGCAAACCCCCAAGGGGCCCTGTGCCCTTTTTGCTATGGCAACTCCAGTTGGAACACTGGCTCAAGTCAGCAGGAGGCGCCTAGCACCTGGCCATGTCACAGAGCTCCAAACCATATGGGCCCTGCCCAGAGGCTTCCCAGCACCCCAGGTGCAAATGCACTGTTAGTGAGGCACCAGGAGTCCCTGCTGGCCTGTGAGCACCAACTGCCTACCTCTAAGCAGCCTCACTACCCCTCCCTTAAGGCTGTTCCTGTTGGAATGCAAATGAAAGCACACATCAACAAAGTGGGCAAGGAATGGAGAAACAAAACATCCGGCCACCCCCTGGAGGCTTTTCTGCATAGTGGGTCGCATATGTGCAGTCCTTCCTGCTCAGAAAAACACAGGGCTGCTGCCTAGCAAGCCAGGCAAGGTCTTCAGGTGGTCTTGGCCAAGGGGGCAGAGGCCGTTTCCAGACCAATCGGATGTCAGTCATAAAACCAGAAGGCAGGAAAGGAGTGCCGCTTCCCTCCTACCTTTGTCACAAACCTCCTGTGCACAGAAAAGGAGCAGAGGGGCTTGGGCACAGAGCAGGCAGACAACAGATTAGATAAATGGGGATTGGTGTTCACCAGAGGACTGAGAGATCCCAGGTGTGCAGAGGGTGAGAGCAGAGGGAGATTTGGAGAAGATAAGAAGGGCTAGGCCAGGGTGAGGCAGTTGTAATTTCCCCAGAAGAAGTGAAGAGGTGCATGGGGAGGTGTGCAGCCTGTGAACCTCAAGAGGAGGAGGGGGAAATTGGGAAGCAGAGGCAGAGGCAAAGAGGCAGTGACGCAGAGGCATGTGTGAGTTGAAAGCAGTCCAGAGCAGCAAGGCAGGGACAGGAGGGCTAGGAGAGAGAACTCGGAGGGAGTTATCAGCAAAGGAGGTATGTGTGCAGGGGACAAGCCTCAGGAACTCAGCTGCAGATGGCAGGTGGTGGCTAGGAAGGCCAGGTTGGGCGCCCCACCACCCTGGGACCAAGTAGAAGGGAGAAGAGGCAAGGGATTCTGGGGCACAGGCCTGCCCCATTCTCTGCGCGCAGCGCTGGGCTTTAGGGTGTAGACCTGAGGGGTAACGAATGCCATCCTTGGTTGGGGCACTACTGGGGCGTAATCATGTGGTCCTGTTACATTGACATTTCTGCCTTGATTGCTTTCCCGAAGAGTTTGTTGCTACCCAGGTCTCCGAAGCTGCATGGTTCAGGGAATGGGAGACTGGTGAGGACAGCAGGGGGAGGCCCAAGTGCCAATGGACTGTCCACTAAGCAGCGCTGGGCTCCTTAGCCACGCCCACCACAAGAACAACACCCTGGACTTGAGCAAGTAGGACACAGTCCTCGAAAACCCCTTAGCACCTTCCAAGCCACTGTGTACTGGGTGCGCTCACGTGTGCGTGTGTGTGCCCCTGCTTGCCTACATGCGTGCGTTCCTGATGCTGTACAAGAGTGTGCTTCCTAAGCCTAAGTCTGCATATGTGCAAATAGGTATGTGGATGTGGATCCAGGAGGACCCGGCACAGTGTGTTATAGTGAGCATGTGGGGGTGGCGGGGAGGAAGAGAGAGAGAGAGAGAGAGAGAGAGTCGGTTCGCCTGTGAGGAATTTTTTGTTCATGTGCGGTTGCAGGAGTGTGTCAGGTATGAGGTTGGACAGAGGGAGTTCAAAGTGTTTACACGTTACTTGTTTTTTGAAGTTCCCGGAAACCAATCATATGGCGAAGGCTCCACTCTTGTGCTGTCCGCTACACAAAGGTCTCCGTACTTGATGCCAAGCTGCCTCTGCTCTTGGAGATCTGCATGACAGTGATGATGCTGCCTATGAATATCATTGCTGGGTGCTAGTGTGCCTTGGTCACGGTAGGGAATGGTCAGATATCCCTTTCCCTGGTGTCTTAGCGGAGCTTCCTGAAGGAGCCTAAAACATATGGCTGTGAGCCACGGACACCAGGATTGCCAGCTCCTGCCTCTAGCCAGTATAATCCTTGGCTGCTCAATAGCAGGAAGTAGCATGCAGGGATTTGGGTCAGAGAGGCCAAGGCAAGCGGGAAGACAAGAGTTAAGCAGACACTAGCGCAGAAAGGAGATGCCCAGATTCGCTGACCTGCTAACCTTGTATCTCCCTTATGCTCTGAGCAAGAGAGATGTGGTTGATTGTGAGAGAGGTGGCGGATCCATACACCAGCCAATTCCAGGACTGGCAAGGGCAGAGGCGGTGGGGAGCTGTGTCACACGGGTTCAACCAGGATGTGGGAAGATGGAGCAGGAGGGGAGGTGGAAAGTGTATTTGCCTAGGACCCTGGCCCAAGCCGTTCCCAGCAGAATGGTCAGGGGAGGGATGTGCGGCTCTACACATCCTGTGCATCCCCGAAGGCCTGTGAGAACTAGTGAGAACTTACAGCAAACCCCCAAGGGGCCCTGTGCCCTTTTGGCTATGGCAACTCCTGTTGGAACACTGGCTCAAGTCAGCAGGAGGCGCCTAGTACCTGGCCATGTCACAGAGCTCCAAACCATATGGGCACTGCCCAGAGGCTTCCCAGCAAACCAGGTGCAAATGCACTGTTAGTGAGGCACCAGGAGTCCCTGCTGGCCTGTGAGCACCAACTGCCTACCTCTAAGCAGCCTCACTACCCCTCCCTTAAGGCTGTTCCTGTTGGAATGCAAATGAAAGCACACATCAACAAAGTGGGCAAGGAATGGAGAAACAAAACATCCGGCCACACCCTGGAGGCTTTTCTGCATAGTGGGTCGCATATGTGCAGTCCTTCCTGCTCAGAAAAACACAGGGCTGCTTCCTAGCAAGCCAGGCAAGGTCTTCAGGTGGTCTTGGCCAAGGGGGCAGAGGCCGTTTCCAGACCAATCGGATGTCAGTCATAAAACCAGAAGGCAGGAAAGGAGTGCCGCTTCCCTCCTACCTTTGTCACAAACCTCCTGTGCACAGAAAAGGAGCAGAGGGGCTTGGGCACAGAGCAGGCAGACAACAGATTAGATAAATGGGGATTGGTGTTCACCAGAGGACTGAGAGATCCCAGGTGTGCAGAGGGTGAGAGCAGAGGGAGATTTGGAGAAGGTAAGAAGGGCTAGGCCAGGGTGAGGCAGTTGTAATTTCCCCAGAAGAAGTGAAGAGGTGCATGGGGAGGTGTGCAGCCTGTGAACCTCAAGAGGAGGAGGGGGAAATTGGGAAGCAGAGGCAGAGGCAAAGAGGCAGTGACGCAGAGGCATGTGTGAGTTGAAAGCAGTCCAGAGCAGCAAGGCAGGGACAGGAGGGCTAGGAGAGAGAACTCGGAGGGAGTTATCAGCAAAGGAGGTATGTGTGCAGGGGACAAGCCTCAGGAACTCAGCTGCAGATGGCAGGTGGTGGCTAGGAAGGCCAGGTTGGGCGCCCCACCACCATGGGACCAAGTAGAAGGGAGAAGAGGCAAGGGATTCTGGGGCACAGGCCTGCCCCATTCTCTGCGCGCAGCGCTGGGCTTTAGGGTGTAGACCTGAGGGGTAACGAATGCCATCCTTGGTTGGGGCACTACTGGGGCGTAATCATGTGGTCCTGTTACATTGACATTTCTGCCTTGATTGCTTTCCCGAAGAGTTTGTTGCTACCCAGGTCTCCGAAGCTGCATGGTTCAGGGAATGGGAGACTGGTGAGGACAGCAGGGGGAGGCCCAAGTGCCAATGGACTGTCCAGTAAGCAGCGCTGGGCTCCTTAGCCACGCCCACCACGAGAAAAACACCCTGGACTTGAGCAAGTAGGACACAGTCCTCGAAAACCCCTTAGCACCTTCCAAGCCACTGTGTACTGGGTGCGCTCACGTGTGCGTGTGTGTGCCCCTGCTTGCCTACATGCGTGCGTTCCTGATGCTGTACAAGAGTGTGCTTCCTAAGCCTAAGTCTGCATATGTGCAAATAGGTATGTGGATGTAGATCCAGGAGGACACGGCACAGTGTGTTATAGTGAGCATGTGGGGGTGGCGGGGAGGAAGAGAGAGAAAGAGAGAGAGAGAGAGTCGGCTCGCCTGTGAGGAATTTTTTGTTCATGTGCGGTGGCAGGAGTGTGTCAGGTATGAGGTTGGACAGAGGGAGTTCAAAGTGTTTACACGTTACTTGTTTTTTGAAGTTCCCGGAAACCAATCATATGGCGAAGGCTCCACTCTTGTGCTGTCCGCTACACAAAGGTCTCCGTACTTGATGCCAAGCTGCCTCTGCTCTTGGAGATCTGCATGACAGTGATGATGCTGCCTATGAATATCAATGCTGGGTGCTAGTGTGCCTTGGTCACGGCAGGGAAGGGTCAGATATCCCTTTCCCTGGTGTCTTAGCAGAGCTTCCTGATGGAGCCTAAAACATATGGCTGTGAGCCACGGGCACCAGGATTGCCAGCTCCTGCCTCTAGCCAGTATAATCCTTGGCTGCTCAATAGCAGGAAGTAGCAGGCAGGGATCTGGGCCAGAGAGGCCAAGGCAAGCGGGAAGACCAGAGTTAAGCAGACACTAGCGCAGAAAGGAGATGCCCAGATTCGCTGACCTGCTAACCTTGTATCTCACTTATGCTCTGAGCAAGAGAGATGTGGTTGATTGTGAGAGAGGTGGCGGATCCATACACCAGCCACTTCCAGGACTGGCAAGGGCAGAGGCGGTGGGGAGCTGTGTCACACGGGTTCAACCAGGATGTGGGAAGATGGAGCAGGAGGGGAGGTGGAAAGTGTATTTGCCTAGGACCCTGGCCCAAGCCGTTCCCAGCAGAATGGTCAGGGGAGGGATGTGCGGCTCTACACATCCTGTGCATCCCCGAAGGCCTGTGAGAACTAGTGAGAACTTACAGCAAACCCCCAAGGGGCCCTGTGCCCTTTTTGCTATGGCAACTCCAGTTGGAACACTGGCTCAAGTCAGCAGGAGGCGCCTAGTACCTGGCCATGTCACAGAGCTCCAAACCATATGGGCACTGCCCAGAGGCTTCCCAGCACCCCAGGTGCAAATGCACTGTTAGTGAAGCACCAGGAGGCCCTGCTGGCCTGTGAGCACCAACTGCCTACCTCTAAGCAGGCTCACTACCCCTCCCTTAAGGCTGTTCCTGTTGGAATGCAAATGAAAGCACACATCAACAAAGTGGGCAAGGAATGGAGAAACAAAACATCCGGCCACCCCCTGGAGGCTTTTCTGCATAGTGGGTCGCATATGTGCAGTCCTTCCTGCTCAGAAAAACACAGGGCTGCTGCCTAGCAAGCCAGGCAAGGTCTTCAGGTGGTCTTGGCCAAGGGGGCAGAGGCCGTTTCCAGACCAATCGGATGTCAGTCATAAAACCAGAAGGCAGGAAAGGAGTGCCGCTTCCCTCCTACCTTTGTCACAAACCTCCTGTGCACAGAAAAGGAGCAGAGGGGCTTGGGCACAGAGCAGGCAGACAACAGATTAGATAAATGGGGATTGGTGTTCACCAGAGGACTGAGAGATCCCAGGTGTGCAGAGGGTGAGAGCAGAGGGAGATTTGGAGAAGATAAGAAGGGCTAGGCCAGGGTGAGGCAGTTGTAATTTCCCCAGAAGAAGTGAAGAGGTGCATGGGGAGGTGTGCAGCCTGTGAACCTCAAGAGGAGGAGGGGGAAATTGGGAAGCAGAGGCAGAGGCAAAGAGGCAGTGACGCAGAGGCATGTGTGAGTTGAAAGCAGTCCAGAGCAGCAAGGCAGGGACAGGAGGGCTAGGAGAGAGAACTCGGAGGGAGTTATCAGCAAAGGAGGTATGTTTGCAGGGGACAAGCCTCAGGAACTCAGCTGCAGATGGCAGGTGGTGGCTAGGAAGGCCAGGTTGGGCGCCCCACCACCCTGGGACCAAGTAGAAGGGAGAAGAGGCAAGGGATTCTGGGGCACAGGCCTGCCCCATTCTCTGCGCGCAGCGCTGGGCTTTAGGGTGTAGACCTGAGGGGTAACGAATGCCATCCTTGGTTGGGGCACTACTGGGGCATAATCATGTGGTCCTGTTACATTGACATTTCTGCCTTGATTGCTTTCCCGAAGAGTTTGTTGCTACCCAGGTCTCCGAAGCTGCATGGTTCAGGGAATGGGAGACTGGTGAGGACAGCAGGGGGAGGCCCAAGTGCCAATGGACTGTCCAGTAAGCAGCGCTGGGCTCCTTAGCCACGCCCACCACGAGAACAACACCCTGGACTTTAGCAAGTAGGACACAGTCCTCGAAAACCCCTTAGCACCTTCCAAGCCACTGTGTACTGGGTGCGCTCACGTGTGCGTGTGTGTGCCCCTGCTTGCCCACATGCGTGCATTCCTGATGCTGTACAAGAGTGTGCTTCCTAAGCCTAAGTCTGCATATGTGCAAATAGGTATGTGGATGTAGATCCAGGAGGACCCGGCACAGTGTGTTATAGTGAGCATGTGGGGGTGGCGGGGAGGAAGAGAGAGAAAGAGAGAGAGAGAGAGTCGGCTCGCCTGTGAGGAATTTTTTGTTCATGTGCGGTTGCATGAGTGTGTCAGGTATGAGGTTGGACAGAGGGAGTTCAAAGTGTTTACACGTTACTTGTTTTTTGAAGTTCCCGGAAACCAATCATATGGCGAAGGCTCCCCTCTTGTGCTGTCCGCTACACAAAGGTCTCCGTACTTGAGGCCAAGCTGCCTCTGCTCTTGGAGATCTGCATGACAGTGATGATGCTGCCTATGAATATCATTGCTGGGTGCTAGTGTGCCTTGGTCACGGCAGGGAAGGGTCAGATATCCCTTTCCCTGGTGTCTTAGCAGAGCTTCCTGAAGGAGGCTAAAACATATGTCTGTGAGCCACGGGCACCAGGATTGCCAGCTCCTGCCTCTAGCCAGTATAATCCTTGGCTGCTCAATAGCAGGAAGTAGCAGGCAGGGATCTGGGCCAGAGAGGCCAAGGCAAGCGGGAAGACAAGAGTTAAGCAGACACTAGCGCAGAAAGGAGATGCCCAGATTCGCTGACCTGCTAACCTTGTATCTCCCTTATGCTCTCAGCAAGAGAGATGAGGTTGATTGTGAGAGAGGTGGCGGATCCATACACCAGCCACTTCCAGGACTGGCAAGGGCAGAGGCGGTGGGGAGCTGTGTCACACGGGTTCAACCAGGATGTTGGAAGATGGAGCAGGGGTGAGGTGGAAAGTGTATTTGCCTAGGACCCTGGCCCAAGCCGTTCCCAGCAGAATGGTCAGGGGAGGGATGTGGGGTTCTACACATCCTGTGCATCCCCGAAGGCCTGTGAGAACTAGTGAGAACTTACAGCAAACCCCCAAGGGGCCCTGTGCCCTTTTTGCTATGGCAACTCCAGTTGGAACACTGGCTCAAGTCAGCAGGAGGCGCCTAGTACCTGGCCATGTCACAGAGCTCCAAACCATATGGGCACTGCCCAGAGGCTTCCCAGCACCCCAGGTGCAAATGCACTGTTAGTGAGGCACCAGGAGGCCCTGCTGGCCTGTGAGCACCAACTGCCTACCTCTAAGCAGCCTCACTACCCCTCCCTTAAGGCTGTTCCTGTTGGAATGCAAATGAAAGCACACATCAACAAAGTAGGCAAGGAATGGAGAAACAAAACATCCGGCCACCCCCTGGAGGCTTTTCTGCATAGTGGGTCGCATAAACACAGGGCTGCTGCCTAGCAAGCCAGGCAAGGTCTTCAGGTGGTCTTGGCCAAGGGGGCAGAGGCCGTTTCCAGACCAATCGGATGTCAGTCATAAAACCAGAAGGCAGGAAAGGAGTGCCGCTTCCCTCCTACCTTTGTCACAAACCTCCTGTGCACAGAAAAGGAGCAGAGGGGCTTGGGCACAGAGCAGGCAGACAACAGATTAGATAAATGGGGATTGGTGTTCACCAGAGGACTGAGAGATCCCAGGTGTGCAGAGGGTGAGAGCAGAGGGAGATTTGGAGAAGATAAGAAGGGCTAGGCCAGGGTGAGGCAGTTGTAATTTCCCCAGAAGAAGTGAAGAGGTGCATGGGGAGGTGTGCAGCCTGTGAACCTCAAGAGGAGGAGGGGGAAATTGGGAAGCAGAGGCAGAGGCAAAGAGGCAGTGACGCAGAGGCATGTGTGAGTTGAAAGCAGTCCAGAGCAGCAAGTCAGGGACAGGAGGGCTAGGAGAGAGAACTCGGAGGGATTTATCAGCAAAGGAGGTATGTGTGCAGGGCACAAGCCTCAGGAACTCAGCTGCAGATGGCAGGTGGTGGCTAGGAAGGCCAGGTTGGGCGCCCCAACACCCTGGGACCAAGTAGAAGGGAGAAGAGGCAAGGGATTCTGGGGCACAGGCCTGCCCCATTCTCTGCGCGCAGCGCTGGGCTTTAGGGTGTAGACCTGAGGGGTAACGAATGCCATCCTTGGTTGGGGCACTACTGGGGCGTAATCATGTGGTCCTGTTACATTGACATTTCTGCCTTGATTGCTTTCCCGAAGAGTTTGTTGCTACCCAGGTCTCCGAAGCTGCATGGTTCAGGGAATGGGAGACTGGTGAGGACAGCAGGGGGAGGCCCAAGTGCCAATGGACTGTCCAGTAAGCAGCGCTGGGCTCCTTAGCAACGCCCACCACAAGAACAACACCCTGGACTTGAGCAAGTAGGACACAGTCCTCGAAAACCCCTTAGCACCTTCCAAGCCACTGTGTACTGGGTGCGCTCACGTGTGCGTGTGTGTGCCCCTGCTTGCCTACATGCGTGCGTTCCTGATGCTGTACAAGAGTGTGCTTCCTAAGCCTAAGTCTGCATATGTGCAAATAGGTATGTGGATGTAGATCCAGGAGGACCCGGCACAGTGTGTTATAGTGAGCATGTGGGGGTGGCGGGGAGGAAGAGAGAGAAAGAGAGAGAGAGAGTCGGCTCGCCTGTGAGGAATTTTTTGTTCATGTGCGGTTGCATGAGAGTGTCAGGTATGAGGTTGGACAGAGGGAGTTCAAAGTGTTTACACGTTACTTGTTTTTTGAAGTTCCCGGAAACCAATCATATGGCGAAGGCTCCCCTCTTGTGCTGTCCGCTACACAAAGGTCTCCGTACTTGATGCCAAGCTGCCTCTGCTCTTGGAGATCTGCATGACAGTGATGATGCTGCCTATGAATATCATTGCTGGGTGCTAGTGTGCCTTGGTCACGGCAGGGAAGGGTCAGATATCCCTTTCCCTGGTGTCTTAGCAGAGCTTCCTGAAGGAGCCTAAAACATATGTCTGTGAGCCACGGGCACCAGGATTGCCAGCTCCTGCCTCTAGCCAGTATAATCCTTGGCTGCTCAATAGCAGGAAGTAGCAGGCAGGAATCTGGGCCAGAGAGGCCAAGGCAAGCGGGAAGACAAGAGTTAAGCAGACACTAGCGCAGAAAGGAGATGCCCAGATTCGCTGACCTGCTAACCTTGTATCTCCCTTATGCTCTCAGCAAGAGAGATGAGGTTGATTGTGAGAGAGGTGGCGGATCCATACACCAGCCACTTCCAGGACTGGCAAGGGCAGAGGCGGTGGGGAGCTGTGTCTCACGGGTTCAACCAGGATGTGGGAAGATGGAGCAGGAGGGGAGGTGGAAAGTGTATTTGCCTAGGACCCTGGCCCAAGCCGTTCCCAGCAGAATGGTCAGGGGAGGGATGTGCGGCTCTACACATCCTGTGCATCCCCGAAGGCCTGTGAGAACTAGTGAGAACTTACAGCAAACCCCCAAGGGGCCCTGTGCCCTTTTGGCTATGGCAACTCCAGTTGGAACACTGGCTCAAGTCAGCAGGAGGCGCCTAGTACCTGGCCATGTCACAGAGCTCCAAACCATATGGGCACTGCCCAGAGGCTTCCCAGCACCCCAGGTGCAAATGCACTGTTAGAGAGGCACCAGGAGGCCCTGCTGGCCTGTGAGCACCAACTGCCTACCTCTAAGCAGCCTCACTACCCCTCCCTTAAGGCTGTTCCTGTTGGAATGCAAATGAAAGCACACATCAACAAAGTGGGCAAGGAATGGAGAAACGAAACATCCGGCCACCCCCTGGAGGCTTTTCTGCATAGTGGGTCGCATATGTGCAGTCCTTCCTGCTCAGAAAAACACAGGGCTGCTGCCTAGCAAGCCAGGCAAGGTCTTCAGGTGGTCTTGGCCAAGGGGGCAGAGGCCGTTTCCAGACCAATTGGATGTCAGTCATAAAACCAGAAGGCAGGAAAGGAGTGCCGCTTCCCTCCTACCTTTGTCACAAACCTCCTGTGCACAGAAAAGGAGCAGAGGGGCTTGGGCACAGAGCAGGCAGACAACAGATTAGATAAATGGGGATTGGTGTTCACCAGAGGACTGAGAGATCCCAGGTGTGCAGAGGGTGAGAGCAGAGGGAGATTTGGAGAAGATAAGAAGGGCTAGGCCAGGGTGAGGCAGTTGTAATTTCCCCAGAAGAAGTGAAGAGGTGCATGGGGAGGTGTGCAGCCTGTGAACCTCAAGAGGAGGAGGGGGAAATTGGGAAGCAGAGGCAGAGGCAAAGAGGCAGTGACGCAGAGGCATGTGTGAGTTGAAAGCAGTCCAGAGCAGCAAGGCAGGGACAGGAGGGCTAGGAGAGAGAACTCGGAGGGAGTTATCAGCAAAGGAGGTATGTGTGCAGGGGACAAGCCTCAGGAACTCAGCTGCAGATGGCAGGTGGTGGCTAGGAAGGCCAGGTTGGGCGCCCCACCAGCCTGGGACCAAGTAGAATGGAGAAGAGGCAAGGGATTCTGGGGCACAGGCCTGCCCCATTCTCTGCGCGCAGCGCTGGGCTTTAGGCTGTAGACCTGAGGGGTAACGAATGCCATCCTTGGTTGGGGCACTACTGGGGCGTAATCATGTGGTCCTGTTACATTGACATTTCTGCCTTGATTGCTTTCCCGAAGAGTTTGTTGCTACCCAGGTCTCCGAAGCTGCATGGTTCAGGGAATGGGAGACTGGTGAGGACAGCAGGGGGAGGCCCAAGTGCCAATGGACTGTCCAGTAAGCAGCGCTGGGCTCCTTAGCCACGCCCACCACGAGAACAACACCCTGGACTTGAGCAAGTAGGACACAGTCCTCGAAAACCCCTTAGCACCTTCCAAGCCACTGTGTACTGGGTGCGCTCACGTGTGCGTGTGTGTGCCCCTGCTTGCCTACATGAGTGTGTTCCTGATGCTGTACAAGAGTGTGCTTCCTAAGCCTAAGTCTGCATATGTGCAAATATGTATGTGGATGTAGATCCAGGAGGACCTGGCACAGTGTGTTATAGTGAGCATGTGGGGGTGGCGGGGAGGAAGAGAGAGAAAGAGAGAGAGAGAGAGTCGGCTCGCCTGTGAGGAATTTTTTGTTCATGTGCGGTTGCATGAGTGTGTCAGGTATGAGGTTGGACAGAGGGAGTTCAAAGTGTTTACACGTTACTTGTTTTTTGAAGTTCCCGGAAACCAATCATATGGCGAAGGCTCCCCTCTTGTGCGGTCCTCTACACAAAGGTCTCCGTACTTGATGCCAAGCTGCCTCTGCTCTTGGAGATCTGCATGACAGTGATGATGCTGCCTATGAGTATCATTGCTGGGTGCTAGTGTGCCTTGGTCACGGCAGGGAAGGGTCAGATATCCCTTTCCCTGGTGTCTTAGCAGAGCTTCCTGAAGGAGCCTAAAACATATGTCTGTGAGCCACGGGCACCAGGATTGCCAGCTCCTGCCTCTAGCCAGTATAATCCTTGGCTGCTCAATAGCAGGAAGTAGCAGGCAGGGATCTGGGCCAGAGAGGCCAAGGCAAGCGGGAAGACAAGAGTTAAGCAGACACTAGCGCAGAAAGGAGATGCCCAGATTCGCTGACCTGCTAACCTTGTATCTCCCTTATGCTCTGAGCAAGAGAGATGAGGTTGATTGTGAGAGAGGTGGCGGATCCATACACCAGCCACTTCCAGGACTGGCAAGGGCAGAGGCGGTGGGGAGCTGTGTCACACGGGTTCAACCAGGATGTGGGAAGATGGAGCAGGAGGGGAGGTGGAAAGTGTATTTGCCTAGGACCCTGGCCCAAGCCGTTCCCAGCAGAATGGTCAGGGGAGGGATGTGCGGCTCTACACATCCTGTGCATCCCCGAAGGCCTGTGAGAACTAGTGAGAACTTACAGCAAACCCCCAAGGGGCCCTGTGCCCTTTTGGCTATGGCAACTCCAGTTGGAACACTGGCTCAAGTCAGCAGGAGGCGCCTAGTACCTGGCCATGTCACAGAGCTCCAAACCATATGGGCACTGCCCAGAGGCTTCCCAGCACCCCAGGTGCAAATGCACTGTTAGTGAGGCACCAGGAGGCCCTGCTGGCCTGTGAGCACCAACTGCCTACCTCTAAGCAACCTCACTACCCCTCCCTTAAGGCTGTTCCTGTTGGAATGCAAATGAAAGCACACATCAACAAAGTGGGCAAGGAATGGAGAAACAAAACATCCGGCCACCCCCTGGAGGCTTTTCTGCATAGTGGGTCGCATATGTGCAGTCCTTCCTGCTCAGAAAAACACAGGGCTGCTGCCTAGCAAGCCAGGCAAGGTCTTCAGGTGGTCTTGGCCAAGGGGGCAGAGGCCGTTTCCAGACCAATCGGATGTCAGTCATAAAACCAGAAGGCAGGAAAGGAGTGCCGCTTCCCTCCTACCTTTGTCACAAACCTCCTGTGCACAGAAAAGGAGCAGAGGGGCTTGGGCACAGAGCAGGCAGACAACAGATTAGATAAATGGGGATTGGTGTTCACCAGAGGACTGAGAGATCCCAGGTGTGCAGAGGGTGAGAGCAGAGGGAGATTTGGAGAAGATAAGAAGGGCTAGGCCAGGGTGAGGCAGTTGTAATTTCCCCAGAAGAAGTGAAGAGGTGCATGGGGAGGTGTGCAGCCTGTGAACCTCAAGAGGAGGAGGGGGAAATTGGGAAGCAGAGGCAGAGGCAAAGAGGCAGTGACGCAGAGGCATGTGTGAGTTGAAAGCAGTCCAGAGCAGCAAGGCAGGGACAGGAGGGCTAGGAGAGAGAACTCGGAGGGAGTTATCAGCAAAGGAGGTGTGTTTGCAGGGGAAAAGCCTCAGGAACTCAGCTGCAGATGGCAGGTGGTGGCTAGGAAGGCCAGGTTCGGCGCCCCACCATCCTGGGACCAAGTAGAAGGGAGAAGAGGCAAGGGATTCTGGGGCACAGGCCTGCCCCATTCTCTACGTGCAGCGCTGGGCTTTAGGGTGTAGACCTGAGGGGTAACGAATGCCATCCTTGGT
Organism: Perognathus longimembris pacificus; assembly: GCF_023159225.1. Taxonomy (NCBI): domain Eukaryota; kingdom Metazoa; phylum Chordata; class Mammalia; order Rodentia; family Heteromyidae; genus Perognathus; species Perognathus longimembris. Next base: position 19,838 of record NW_025959100.1, on the reverse strand, counting down.
TGGGGCACTACTGGGGCGTAATCATGTGGTCCTGTTACATTGACATTTCTGCCTTGATTGCTTTCCCGAAGAGTTTGTTGCTACCCAGGTCTCCGAAGCTGCATGGTTCAGGGAATGGGAGACTGGTGAGGACAGCAGGGGGAGGCCCAAGTGCCAATGGACTGTCCAGTAAGCAGCGCTGGGCTCCTTAGCCACGCCCACCACGAGAACAACACCCTGGACTTGAGCAAGTAGGACACAGTCCTCGAAAACCCCTTAGCACCTTCCAAGCCACTGTGTACTGGGTGCGCTCACGTGTGCGTGTGTGTGCCCCTGCTTGCCTACATGCGTGCGTTCCTGATGCTGTACAAGAGTGTGCTTCCTAAGCCTAAGTCTGCATATGTGCAAATAGGTATGTGGATGTAGATCCAGGAGGACCCGGCACAGTGTGTTATAGTGAGCATGTGGGGGTGGCGGGGAGGAAGAGAGAGAAAGAGAGAGAGAGAGAGTCGGCTCGCCTGTGAGGAATTTTTTGTTCATGTGCGGTTGCATGAGTGTGTCAGGTATGAGGTTGGACAGAGGATGTTCAAAGTGTTTACACGTTACTTGTTTTTTGAAGTTCCCGGAAACCAATCATATGGCGAAGGCTCCCCTCTTGTGCTGTCCGCTACACAAAGGTCTCCGTTCTTGATGCCAAGCTGCCTCTGCTCTTGGAGATCTGCATGACATTGATGATGCTGCCTATGAATATCATTGCTGGGTTTTTGGATAGAGGATATCCCTGTTCAATCCAAGTTAATCAAAGTGGTTTATAGAGAAATCTAGCTCATAGTATTTTAACAGTACTTATTAACTATTGAATACAGGATTGGTTGTTATTTTGAAATTGTATTTTTAGGAACACCAAATCTAATTTTATATACAGTTATACCAAGTATCTGTGTATAATTGTGAACTTCTAAGATTTACACAACAGTGCTTGGTAAGGTCTGCTTTGGGTCTTAAACAGTGCTCACAGGTGCTCTTAGATAGGCATTCCCAATCCAAATGGGCAGAAGAAACACAAGATGGCAAACAATGCAGTCATATCTCCCACTCAAAACAAGCAGGAAGCAGAGCAGTCAATCAAAGACATAGAAGAGAACCCTCAAAATGCTCTACAAAGTCTACTGATAAACATGTTAAATGAAAAGTTTGAATCCATCCATACATCAATCCATCCATAAAGTAATAGATGATTTCATGGCCTCAACAAAGAGAAAGATAAATGAACTTCAAGAGTCATATGAAAAGATAACTACCCAGCTAAAAGATTTGAGAGACAGCACTCAAAACCAAATTAATAATGTAAAGATGTCCATGCAGGACCTAAGAGATACTTCTAGCAAGGACATGGAAATCATCAGGAAAGACCAGTCTGAAGGAAAAGAGATTCAAAATCAAGTAACTAGCCTACAGTCTCAAGTAGGTGAAGCAGAGGATCAAATCTCAGGAGCTGAAGATTCCCTAGAATCTATGGAGAAATGTCACACAAAAATACAAAACCAATCCAATCGATAAAACAGATCACTCCAGGAGCTCCAAGACACAAGCAGGAAGCACTATTTGAGGCGAATAGGAATTGAGAAAAACCAGGAGAAAGAAGTTAATGGAATATGCAACCTATTTAACAGAATATTAGCCAAGAACTTCCCAACTATCCAGGAAGGTAGGCCGATACAGATACAAGAAGCATTTAGAACCCCAAAGCGACCAGATCAGAATAGGACATCCCACTGACACATTGTGATCATAACAGGATCAGTAGAGTCCAAGGAAAGAATCCTTAAAGATGTTACGGAGAAGAAAGTAATCACAAATAAAGGAAAAGCAAGCAGAATTACCCCAGACTTCTCAGCAGAGACCATGAAAAGCAAGGGGATCCTGGAATGAGGTATGCCAAACCCTAAATAATAATAAATATCAACCAAGAATGCTGTACCCAGCTAAACTCTCATTCATAGCTGAAGGTCAAATAAAAGTCTTCCACAGGAAGGAAAAACTGAAACAATGTATCTCCACCAAACCAGCTTTACAGAAAATCCTCAAAGATGTACTATACAGGGAAAATAATCAAGATCCCAATACAGACAGAGAAATGAACCCTAAATAGAAAACCAGAATATTAGATCAAGAATTGGGAAGACACAGCTTTTAACAAGATAGCTACAATGAAAGGACAAATGATCATCTCTCAAACCTAACTCTCAACATTAATGGACTTAATTCTTCATTCAAACGACATAGGCTCATTACTTGGATCAAACATCAAGATCCGTCTTTCTGCTGCCTCCAAGAGACACATCTATCTAGCAAAAGCAAACTTCTTCTAAAGGTGAAAGGCTGGAATAAAATCTACCAATAAATGGCCCCCAAATGCAGGCTGGAGTGGAATTCTAGCATCAGATAAAATCGACTTCAAATGAAAAATGGTAAGAAGAGACAAAGAAGGTTACTACATACTAATAAAGCGATGTCTCCTACAGGAGACATCCACACACCAATATCCAAATATCCACACACCAAATACAGGAGAACCCAACTTCATCAAACCAACACTACTGACTCTAAAATCACTCATAGTCCCAAACACATTGATTGTTGGAGACTTTAACACTCCACTGTCACCTCTGGACAGACCAACAGGCCAAAAACTGACCAAAGAATCCACAGAACTAATCAACTGCATAGACCAACTAGACTTAACCAACATCTACAGAATATTCCATCAAGCAATACCAGAATACACATTCTTTTCAGCAGCCCATGAAACATTCTCCAAAATATATCACATCTTAGGGCACAAAGAAAATCTGTACAAATTCAGAAGTATCAAAATCATTCCCTGCCTTCCCTCAGACCACAATAGATTAAAATTAAAGCTCAACTCAAACAGCCACCACACAAAATGATACAATCCATGGAGACTAAGCAACACACTGCTGAACCATCAGTGGGTCATTGAAGAAATTAGACCAGTAATTCAATATTTATGGCATTCAACCAAGGTGAGTGCACAAAGTACCACCTCCTTTGGGACACAGCAAAGGCAGTACTCAGACGAAAATTTATATCTGAGTGCCTACACCAACAATCTGGATAAACAGCAACTCAACAACTTACGGAATCACCTTAATCTTCTCAAAAGAGAACAAGAAGCCATACCCCCAAGTCAATAGATGGAAGCAAATAATTAAAATCGAATCAGAATTAAATATACTTGAGAGGGAGAAAAAAAACCATCGCAACAATCAACAAAACAAAGACTTGGTTCTTTGAGAATATTAACAAGATAGTCAAATTCCTAGCAAACCTGACCAAAAAACGATGGCAGCACACCCACATAAACAAGATCCGAGATAAAACAGGTAACATCACCACAGAAACAACCAAAATTCAGAACACAATAAGGGACTATTTTGCAAACCTTTGTGCCAACAAATTCGAGAACCTGGAAGAAATGGATGATTTTCTAGAAAAAATTGATACCCCCAAACTCAACCATGAAGATTTAAACCTTCTAAACAGACTCATACCCAGCCTTGAAATAGAAACAGCAATAAGTGATTTCCCATCAGAGAAAAGCCCATGTCCAGATGGATTCACAGCAGAATTCTACAAGGCTTTCAAAACAGAAGTCACACCAATATTTTTCAAAATCTTCAATGAAATTGAAAGAGAACGTTCACTACCAGACTTATTCTATGAAGCCAGTATAGCCCTCATCCCAAAACCAGGCAGGGACTCATCAACAAAACAGAACTATAGAACGATTTCCCTGATGAACATAGATGCAAAAATTCTCAACAAAATTCTGTCCAATCGACTTCAACAGGTCATCAAAAATATCATACACCATGTTCAAACTGGATCCATCCCAGGGATGCAAAGTTGGTTCAATATACGCAAGTCAATTAATGTAATCCACCACATCAACCAGAGCAAGGTAAAGAACCACATGGTTATATCTCTGGATGCAGAAAAGGCGTTCGATAAAATCCAGTACCCATTTATGATAAAAATCCTGGAGAAATTGGGATTCCAAGGAACATTCCTGAATATAATAAAGGCAGTTTATTACAAACCAACAGCAAGCATAATTCTAAATGGTGTAAAGCCAAAGCCATTCCTTTGAAAATCAGGAGCAAGATTGAGATGTCTGCTCTCTCCCCTCCTCTTTAACATTCCTAGCCAGAGCAATTAGGCAAGAAGAAAACAAAAAGGGGATCCAAATAGGAAAAGATGAAGTTAAGCTTTCTCTCTTTGCAGATTACATGATCCTATACCTAACGAACACCATAGACTCTACTCCCTAGCTACTAGAGCAGATCCAAAACTTTGGCAAAGTTGCAGGATATAAAATAAACCCTCGAAAATCAACAGCCTTTCTATATGCTAATAACACGAAGACAGAGGCTGAAGTCAGGAAAGCAACTCCCTTTGCAATAGTCTCAAAAACATAAAATACCTAGAAATAACCTTAACCAAAGAAGTGAAAGACCTCTATGATTAGACTGTTTGGTGTAAGTGAACTGAACATCTCCGTGGGGGGGGGGGAAGGAAAGGGGGAGGAGGGAGAGGGGTATGAGGGACAAGGTAACAAACTGTACAAGAAATGTATCCAGTGCCTAAAATATGAAACTGTAACCTTTCTGTACATCACTTTGATAATAAAAATTTGAAAAAAAAAAAAAAAAAGAACTAAGGAAATGGAAAAACCTCCCATGCTCCTCGATTGGGAAGATTAATATAGTCAAAATGGCAATATTGCCAAAAGCTATCTACAAATTCCATGCAATACCCACTAATATCCCAACACCATTTTTTAATGAAATTGAGGAAGCAATCCAGAAATTTATATGGAAAAATAAATGACCCCCCGACTAGCAAAAACAATCCTAAGCAGAAAGAACAATGCCGGAGGAATTACAATACCAAACTTCAAGCTGTATTATAAAGCTATAGCTATAAAAACAGCTTGGAATTGGCAATGGAACAGGCCTGAAGACCAATGGAACAGAATTGAAGATCCAGCAGTGAACACACAGAACTAAGCCCCCTTAATCTTTGATAGAGGAGCTAAAAAAATACGATGGAAGAAAGATAGCCTCTTTAACAAATGGTGATGGCAAAACTGGTTCAACACCCACAACAAAGCAAAATTAGATCCTTATATATCATCCTGCACCAAAATCAATTCCACATGGATCAAAGATCTTGAAATTATAACAGATACCTTGAAAGCACTAAAAGAAGTAGGAGAAACACTTGGGCTCCTTGGCACAGGACAGACCTTCCTTAACAAAGAGCCATAAATGCTACAAATCACAAAAAGGACGAGCAAATGGGATTGCATCAAATTGCTGAGCTTCTGCAGGGCAAAGGACATAGCTCACAAGATGAATGGAAAGCCTACAGATTGGGAAAAGATCTTTATCAGCCATACAATGAACAAAGACCTCATATCTAAAATATATGCAGAACTACAAAAAATTAAATTCCTCCAAAACAAAACCGCAAAGAACCAACAGCCCCCTCAACAAGTGGGCTAAAGACTTACAAAGAGACTTCTCTGATGAGGAAATGAGAATGGCTAAGAGTCATATGAAAAAGTGCTCTACATCTCTGGCCATAAAAGAAAGGCAAATCAAAACAACACTGAGATTCCATCTCACCCCAGTAAGAATGACCTATATCAAGAAAACTAACAATAATAAATGTTGGAGGGGATGTGGACAAAAGGGAACCCTACTTCATCGTTGGTGGGAATGTAAACTTGTTCAGCCACTCTAGCAAGTGGTATGGAGATTTCTCAGAAGGTAAACATAGAGCTCCCTTATGATCCAGCAGCCCCACATTTGGCATCTACCCAAAGACCACAGAGAAGAACACACAAAAGCCACCAGCACAACAATATTCATCACAGCACAATTTGGCATAGCTAAAATATGGATCCCACCCAGTAACGCTCAGTAGATGAATGGATCAGGAAAATGTGGTACATATACACAATGGAATTTCATACCTCTGTCTCAAAGAATGACATTGCCGCATTTGTAAGGAAATGAAAGGACTTGGAAAAAATTATCCTAAGTGAAGTGAGCCAGACCCAAAGAAACATGGATTCTATGCTATGAATAGGATTCCCTATTCTCATAGGGAATAGTTAGCTCAGGTTTAGGCTAGTCACAGCAGAGGATCACAAGAGCCCAACAGCAATACTCTTATGAACACATAAGATGAGGCTAAGTGAAACAACCTCCATTTTATGGAAACAACTGTTATATCACTGCTGTAATTACTTTCAACATGCCATGTGTAACTGTAGCTTCTACTGTTGATGATGCTCTTGTATCCCCTTCCTGCGGTTGTACCTTCACTATCAGTTTATCTTATTTGAGTACTTTGGAAACTGTATATACTGGTATTAGAATTAGGAAAGTGAAAGGGAATACCAAAACCGAGAGATACAAGATAAAAAGACAAACGACTACAAAGGCAATGCTTTCAAAACTGTTTGGTGTAAGCCAAGTGAACAACTCTGGGGGGAGAGGGGCAGGGGGAGGGGAGGGTAAGTGAGGGAGGAGGTAACAAACAGTATAAGAAATGTATCCAATGCCTGACATATGCAACTGTAACCTCTCTGTACATCACTTTGACAATAAATAAGAAAAAAAAATGTTTTTCCTATGAGGAAAACAATACAGTCTATGTTTCTTTAGGTCTGGCTCACTTCACATAGTAAATTTTTTTTGGAATAATTAGTACATGTTTAGGCTAGTCAAAGCCGAAGTCATAATAGCCCAATAGCTATGCCCTTATGGACACTTAAGATGATGCTAAGTGAAATGAGCTCCATGTTATGAAAACAAGTGGTATATCATTATTGTAATTATTTTCAACATGCGATATGAATCCGTACCCTTTTTATTTTCTCTCGTATTCCCTTCCTGTGGTTTTACCCCCACTATCACTGTATCTCATCTGAGCACCCTGGATACTGTATATACGTGTATTAGAGCTAGGGAAGAGAAAGTAAATATCAAAATCAATAGACAAAGGATAAAAATACAAACAACTCCAAACACAATACTCACAAAACCATTTGGTGTAAACCAACCGTACAACTCGTGGGTGGAAGGGGAAGCAGGAGGGAAGAGGTAGGCATGTGGAGGGGAGGAGGAGCTAACATATTTGACAAGAAATGTACTCACTGCATTATATATGAAACTGTAACCCCTCTGTACTTCACTTTGACAATAAAGGAGAAAAAAGACAATAAATATTTTTTAATGATTCTGAAACACCTAACATTTCTGAGAGTTATAACATATAATGCTTAAGATTCTCATGTTAAAAACTAACATTTAGAATCAACACTCTCTTTCTCTGGCAATAGGAAAACTACCAACACATACACTGTTTGTGAATAAAGGTAAACATTTCCCTCAAAGAACTGCTAATCACCATACATTTCCTTTCTTCCTTCCTGTTATTTACTTCAGCCATTCTCTGTCCATAATCTGAGTGAAACCAGCCAAAAGGTACAGACACTGAGGCAGGTAGGGACAGATAGCATGAACACACCAAGGTGGCTGAGGCCTGAGCTATTTTGGATACTATAACCTCAACATTAGGCACAGGTAGTGAGAGAGGAAGAGAGAGATCAGGAAAAGTAGAAGCCAAATGGCTGCTAGGTATAAAAATCTAGAGAAGTGTGGACTCAAGACAGTTGTCAGAAGCTGCAACACAAAAATGAATAAGATGTAAATTAGATGGGATGTTCAAGGAACTAACCAAACGAGAACATAAAACAAACTAAGTCAAAGCTAGGACAGCGAAAAGAGTAGCGCAAAATTCGGGAGGTGGCAAACATGGCCTGCGTTTATTAAAAAAAAAATAAAATAAGCTTCTCCACAAGCACAAACATCTCTCCAGCCTTCCTTCTCTCTCTACTCATAGAATAAGCATTCCCTCCTCTGCAGCTTTTGCTAGCAAGAGACACGTGATCTTTTTGTTAGATTATGAAACAAATACCAGTGATGAGCCAAAAACTTAAATATAGTAAAAGAGTTGGGACAGCACTGTGTTCACTCTGTGAGAAATATCCAACAGGAATGTGCAGTGTCTTTATTCAACAACATTTCTTTACTCGAATCACAAAGATTATGATTAAAGCATGTCTTTAACCCTCTCATATCTTGCTATCCTATTTATTCTTGTGTTAGACATTTACAATGACCACTCTTAGGAATCTAGAAAGTTCTGAGGAAGTACTGGCGGCGGGGGGGGGGGTGGTGCTTATCATTACTTCCCAAAGCATAAGGGTGAAAAACAGCAGCTCATCAAGTGGGGGCAAGGTGAGAGCGGGAGACAAATGAAGGGGAAGGGGGGAATTGTAGTCAAGAATTCATTGTACATACTACAAAAGTAAGAAAACGGAAGGGCTGGGCAGAGGAAGGAGGGGCAAGAATGTTGAAAGGGGTGAGGTGGGTTAAGATGGGCCATATTCATAAACTGCTTTGTCAAATGGCAACTCCTTTGCACAAATACTTAAAGATAGTTTTTGTAAGAACTCAGAAGCTCTTCCCTTCACAGTAGTAGGACAAATTATTAGTTCCTACGCACAGGGACTAGAGTCTTTCAGGTCAGTTGTGTTTTGGTGGGGTTTTGGTTTTTGAGCCAGCACTGAAAATTGAACTCAGAGACTGGGCTATGTCCCTTAGCTTTGTCACTCCATACTGGCCTGCTACCCCATGAGAAATAGCACAATTTCGGGTACTTTGGTGGTTCATGGAGGATGGATGTCATGGACTTCCCTGCCCAGGGCGGGTTTCAAAGCACAATCCTCCAAACTCATGAGGATCTGGGATTACAGGCCTGAGCCACAGGCTCCAGTTTCTAATGAGCTTTGGTCATCAAAAAAGTGGTAGTATAATTTTAAGGTTCACAGACATTAGTGCTACCTTTGGATCCTATGATATAAAGCCCTAAAGACCCGTCCTTTAAATAACTAATCAAATAAAAAATAAACAATTGTCTTATAATTAAATAATCATAAGACAGGGAAATAGAGACAAAATAATCATTAGTAATATAAACATAAAAATGGAAAAAAGCTTACCAAAGAGTTGATTCCTATATAGTTTAAGACTATAGGGAAAGTAAGCTGGAAGCCAGTGGCTGTAGCCAGTAATCCTAGCTATTCAGGAGGCTGAGATCTGAGGATCGAGGTTCTAACCCAGCCTGGACAGGAAAACTCTGTGAGACAATTCTCTTCAATTAACCACCAAAAAGCTGGAAGTAGAGCTATTGCTCAAGTGACAGAGTGCTAGCCTTAAGCAAAAAAAGCTCAGGGACTGTGTCCAAGCCTGAGTTCAAACCCCGGGAACAGCAAAAATATAGGTAGGTAGGTAGGTAGGTAGGTAGGTAGGTAGATAGATAGATAGATAGATAGATAGATAGATAGATAGATAGAGTTTGTGTTGCAATGGAAAACCATGCACTCTACATCACTCTCTTCCTAATTCATTCCACTACTATGTAACAGGATAAATAGCAGAGAATAGCAAAGGAAAATAAATATTTGTTAATTGGCGATGTCTTTCTTGCTATAGTCATATAGTTTCTTTCGAAGTGCAATTGGCTTCTCTTTCTCACTTGGAAAAGTCCACTTTGACTCTATTTACATATTCCATTTCAATTACTTCTGAACTAAAGAAACAATAAAACCACTGTTTCAGTCTTAAAATTCTTCTTTGAACCATTATGGAATCATAATAGTTACTTCTTTGGTAATTAAAGTAACACATAGTCACTTGGCCTCTGTATACTTCCATGCCATCATGACTGGTCATGATTTCACTTAAGAAAATGATCCCTTAATAGAAACAACATGTCACTTTATGGGACGTGGGAGGTGTTTAGCTATGGGTCATGAACATCCCTCTGCTCCACAATAGATTGAATACTAAGTGCAGGCCCTGGAAAGGCAGGGCCCTTCCACCTGAGTCCCATATGCGTAAGTTCCAAGCTGAGGGAAAGTCAGGTCAAACAACACCAATGCAATGGAAGGAAACCAGAGTTTAGATTCCTGCTACAGAATTGCAAAGCAGAGTACAGGAGAGGGGCCTGACTAGAATGAGGGTTGTTTGGGACAGTGCACCTTCTAGTTTGTTCTTCTATATATGGATGGCCACAACATGAAGCCCACTGGGGTAATGTGTGCTCCATGAAAGCCTGGTGGAGTCACATTTCTACATCTACTCTTAAGTTTCCTGTATTTACTCTTGAGTTTCAACCATTCTTATCTTCTCATCATATCCCATAAATGTGAAAGCAGTGTGAAGCTTTAAAATGCTAGTTGCACATGATTACAATTAAACAATGTGGAGACTCTTAAGAAATGGGAAATGATGAGGAAGGGATACATGATGCGTGTAGGAATTCTTTGTGACTGATTATAAAATTCTTTTTTCTGGGATTTCTGCTTCAAGACTGATGGTAGAAGCAAAGGTTTTCCTGCTTTAAAAAAAAGGTGTAAAAGAATAAAATGTCCTAGACTTCTTAATCCAAAGATACCTTGTGTTATAACAATTAGACATTTTCATATTCATAAAATGGTAACATAAATTTTATTACCACACCAGCAATTCATTTATTACTAGCCTGATTTCCAGACTAATCTCAACATTCAAGAAAATATCTCAAAAGTAGCTGAAATTTAGGGCATTGAATAACATTGCACAGAAGAAAAGCATGTACAAGAACATAAAAAGCTATGGTTTCTTCACTGATGTAATTTCACAATGTTAGAGTTTTTCTTTTATTAAAAACTACCAGTTGCAAAGACATGACTGGAAAGTTCAGGCACATTGGTCCGCCTTCCTGCCTCAGGTCCTGGGCAACTACCAGACAATCTGCAGGGTTATGAGATAAAGTCACGAATACAGTGTGTTTGGCTAAATATTTTTAATAGATTATAATACCTCTGTTTGGCTCAAATAAATTATCCAGCCTTATTTGGTCCACTTTCCCATTTCATGGTTGGCTGATCATTGAATTCTCTCAGAAAGCAAAGCAATGAAGAAAAGGGGAAAAAAGAAGAAAGATGAAAAAAGGAGGAGGAAGGGGAAAAAAGAAGAAAGGTGAAAAAAGGAGGAGGAAGGAAGGAAGGGGGCCTGAGGAGGAGGACAGAGGACAGAGGAGCAAAATTCAGGAAGTCGGGAAGTCAGGTACTGGTGGCCAATGCCTACAATCCTAGCTATTCAGAAATGAGATCTGAGGATCACAGTTCAAAGCAAGCCTGGGCAGGAAAAGTCTACAAGACACTAAGCTCCAACCACCAGATAGTTCAGAGTAGAGCTGAGTGCCAGCCTTGAGCAAAAGATACTCCGTGCCCAGGCCCTGAGTTCAAGCCCCAGGTCTGTCAAAACAAAAAGTCATTTTTATGTTGCAGACTTCCTTGAAGCCCATAGTTTGAAACGATATACGGAAGGGAAAACTATCACTCAACAAAGCTCAATAGCTTGTAGAGCTGCTGTGTCATTCTATTGCATGTCCTACCAGACACGTATAAAATGTGCTTTGCTTGGCCAAAGAGCTATCCACAACTCCCTGCTCAAACACCTGATGACAGTGGACATTCATTTCAATGGGAACAAGATAGTCTTTCAATTTTCCTTCTGTTGTACTCGTTACAATGTGGCCAGATTTACACTCTCTCTGTGAAATGCATTGGATTTCTCAGTCAATATTGGCTACAATATTAGTAATTTCTCAAGATCTTGCCTGTCATTTAAATGCAGACACAAAACTCACAGTCTCCTCCTGGATTCCATTTCAGTTTCAACATAGAACCATCATCATTTTACCAAAGACCAACTTTCTTACAGCATAGTTTCTATAAATAATGCACAAATAAATACTCTGCATATGCAAATTCAACCAATTACAGATTGTACATCTTTAAGGGAAAAGCAGTGCATCTGTACTAAAACACATTCACACTGTTTTCTTGTCATAATGCCCTATAATATGGTATAAAATCTAGTTACACATTATTTCAATTATATTACTTACTGTAAGCAATCTAGAGAAGACAAAGTATATGAAGGATGTTTGTAGTTTATATGCAAATATTATACTGTTTTATATCAAAAGAACTTCATTAGCCACATGGGTTGTAGAGCCAACCCACTTCAGATACTAAGGGACATTGTAATTTGGGGGAAAGTTATGTTGCAGATACTATTTGGCCAGCTAAACATTAACTGCTCAACAAAACTCTAGTGTTAACAATAACTATATTAAAAAGTTAATGGCAGCAGCAACTTGTTGACAAGACTCTATGTGCGTATGTGTGAAGAATAAAAGCTCAAAGGAGCAAGGTGCCAGTGGCTCATGTCTGTAATACTCAAGAGAATGATTTCTGAGAATCAAGGTTCAAAGAAAGCATGCACCAGAAAGTCTCTTATCTACAATTAATCACCAAAAAATCAGGAAACAGAGCTGTGGTTCAAGTGGTAGACCACTATCCTTGAGTGCAAAGGCTAAGGGATAGCACTCAGGACCTGTGTACAAGCCCTGGTGCAGGCACCAAAAAGTAAAAAAGCACAAAGAAAAATGAAAAAATGCACAGAAACATGTAAAAAACTGGGATGACTTAAAGGCTTTAAAAAAATCTCAGACTTTAAGGCAGACGGATGGGGTGAGAGATGTTGATGTTTGTGATGTATATCACAGTGGGTTACATTGTGCATTTCCCCAACTTTCTAGTGCTAACAGATTAAGGAATATGTTCCTCACTTTCAGTGAGGAACATTGAGCTCTTTTGGAAGAAAAGGGAGAAGGAAGAGGAGGAAAAGAGGTGAGAAGAGTGGGAGAAGAGGCGAGAGGAACCGATAACAAAGAAGACTATCTAGACATATATTCTGACTCCCAGTTATACCATAATGTACAAGCCAGAGCTTGCTACAATTTACTCAATTAGAGTAAATATGATCATTGTATTTTATAACGTGTGAATATATTTTAAATACAAGAATTAAAGCTTCATGTCCATAACGAAGAACAGAACGCCTATAAATTGAAATTATAATTTTTTTTTTACATTTTAGGTGTCAAAGCCTATAAGTATGCCCTTATAACAAAAACTGCATGAATCTAGTGATCAATGTAAGGAACACATTATGAAGGGAAATGAATACATTTCAACTACCATTCATGAAGAGAATAAGGCCTTCAACTGAAGAGGCAGTGACATCTCTGGAGGCAATGACGTCAGAAGTGTCATCGCAATTCCAAATTATCCTGTACTCATAGAAATTCCAAATTTTGAGGGGAAGAAGTTCCACAGTAAGTTGAATGACAGTATTAATTCCACTTATTCTAGCTGTTGGAATACTAGCCCAAAGTTCATGGCTGTGGCTGTATCTATTATACACAAGTGCAACATTGACTGCATTTCAGGTATCTTAGAGCTGATGGGTTGGAGAAACTATTTGCTTTCTCTACTGATTTTGTCCCTCACCAAAGAAGACAAGGGATAGCTCGCAATTCAATTGGGAAGAAACTGGTGGAGCAGTGAACTCCTATTTAGCTCAGTTCCTCCTATCTCCACGTAAGAATCACCATGTTAACACAAATTGGGGAGGGATGGGGGCATTGTGAAATTCCATGGCACTTTAAACCACCCCACCAAACTTCACCCATCTTGGCAAGCCAGGTTAGGTAGCAATGCTTCTAGGTGTAGCCAGTCATATCCTGGGTTTCAGGTTTCAGCCTGCAGCTCAGAGTCATCCATAAACAGTTTTCACATTCTCCACTTCCACCAAACCACCCCAGAAAGTCTCTAACATGGTAAGGAGCACACCCAAACAATTTTTCATGATAGGTCTTGGATGGCTTCCATTTTGGTCATGTCACAGTGTTGATTTTACACCCTTACAAAGCAATCAGAAGCAGAGCAGACTGTGGCCTTGAAAGAATGCTTGCTCCCACACATCGAATAAGGTACAGTGAATTGAAATTCCATATAGTATTGGTATCCTTTTACATAATAACCAACGGAATTACTACAGTGAGAAAGGGAAAGGAAGCCAGACATCGTGGCACACTTCTGTTTCCCAGATACTGGGGAACAGAGGTAGGGAGGAGCACAGTCTTGAGACCACCTGATCAAATGAAAAGCAGGGGAGGGAGGGGAGGAGGAGTTAAAGGGGAAGAAGAGTGAAGAGGGCAGAGGAAAAGGGAGAAAGGTGGAAGAGATAGAGGAAGGGGAGGGCTGGCCAGCCCAAAAGACTATCCAAAGATAACTCAAAAGCCAAAAAAAAAAAAAAAAAGGAACTGGAGGAGTGGTTTAAATGAAGCAAGGAAAAGGCCTCAAGTTCCAAGCCAAGCATCACAGAGCAAGAATTGGAAGTATTAGCTTCTTCATTTGTAAACAAGGCAGACAAAAGAGAACAAGAACACCCCTTCAAAAGGCAACTTGTCCTTGTCCACTCTCAGCAGAAAAGTCACTGAGCATGTCATGTCCAGCCTGTTGGATTCATTAGGCCTCAGAAAGACTTACTGGGGACATTCGTGGGGGCACCCTCATCACTGTGCCCTGTTCTGTGTCACAGGAAGTGGAGAATATCTGCCATTTTCATTTCCATAACATTCACCATCTCAAGTTGCTTATTCAAGTTTCTTAAGGTAAAACTGTTTCTGTTCTCTATATCATTGAAAATGTATACAGCAAGACATGGAGTTTTATATGCTCAAATCCACTGTATTAGCAAAGGAACACAAAGGCTCTGACACCAGGGGGAAGAATGCTCTATCTCAAAGCAAGCGTGACCATTTACGTCCATCACCATACTGGGGCGACCTCAATCCATCACCAGGATCTGTACTGCTCCCACTTGGGAATGAGGGGTACTTGCGCTTGTTGGCATTTACTCCCATTTTGTAAATAGTCATTTCATAAGTATAGAGGATACCTTAAGAAGTATCTACTTTCTGTGTATGCTCATACTAGGGCTTGAACTCAGGGCCTGGGCAATGCCCCTTAACTTTTTTGCTCAAGGCTGGCTTTCTATCACTTGAGCCACAGCTCTACTTTGGCTTTTTGGTGGCTATTGAAGGTGAGAGACTCATGGAAATTCCTGCCTAGGCTGGCTTTGAATCTCAACCTTCAGATTGCAATCTCCTAAGAAGCTAGAATTATAACTGAGCTACCACCAGATGGCTTCTAGTCTCACTTTTTACCTGTAGCTGTTAAACACTCCACACAAGAAGTTCTCAACTTTAATCTCACTATTCATAGAATAGAATAGACTATCATCCTATAGAACAGGCTGTCCATTCTATATTAAAAATCATGTTTAGAAAGTGGCTCAGGTGGTAGAGCTGAAGAGCTCAGGGACAGAGCCCAGGCCCAGAGTTCAAGCCCCATGACCAAGAAAAAAAATATCATGTTTCTTTCATTTGGAATATCAGCAGATCAGCTACCAGTGTACCTTTATCTACCTATCCATCAATTCTTAGAAATTCAAAAGGCAACCAACAAACTTTGTATCCATTCCTACAGATTTTCTCAGGAGCCATATTTTCTTCTATTATGAATTTCTGAAACATAAGTATAGTTTTCTTTCTCTACCACCAAACCATTTAAACAACTTCCCATATTGTAAACATTTCATAGATTTAGGTTATATGCTCCAAAATGTACGCCTCTTGATTTTGCTTATCCCACATGGAAAGTCCTTTTCAAATTAACATTTGGTGTCATCTTCATGGAACTAGAAACTCCATGAGGATACAGGGCAAGTCTGCCTTATTTGCTCCCCCCCAAAAATAATCCCAAAATCTGGTACCGTTTAGAATTTATGCTAGGTAGAGAATTGACTAAGATGCTAAGTCGTTATTGCCCAGCTCTTACTTACAATGATATGACCAGTTTGTAAAAAGCCATATGTGGAAATGATTTGCACAAGATTGTGTAACATGTGAATGAAAAAGCCAAGGTGGCTTTCTTCATTTCCTATTCTACATGGATGACACCACAGAGGTTCTTATACCTGTTTGCATTTCCTTAGCCTCAGGTCCTCAGCTCCTCCCACTAGCCCCCAGATCCACCCATACCTAATGAGCCACTCCTACTCACTACCTATCTACTTCCCCTTTACCCCCAGAGAGAGAAGCTGCCACCTGGATAAGGTGCAGACACCATGTAGCTCCCTCTCCCATGGGAACTATGGCCCCACTTATAAACCTCCTTTTGAACCTTTTCTCCTGTCTGTGATGATCTCTGCATGGTCCTCTGGGATGGCTGGGACATATCTTTTCAACACCTAATAGGCTGAGGAGGCCAATGGTACTGATGAATGAGTTCTTATCACTTGAATGGTGTATCCATTCCCATCGTTCTTCATTGGCTGGACAGAGAAACCTTTCTGTAAATATGCCTGCTTTATGCATACTTCATGGAAGATCCAAAGAACACAACCTGAAGTAGAATTCTGTAGCCATAGTGACGAGCCAAGTTACTCTCTTAGAGACAGTCAGGTATGACAGGGATCAAGCCACAAATAGCAGCTGTTATTTCCTTGTCTCTGCCATTGCTAACGCAAATCTGCTAAACATAGCTTTGATGAATTATTTGGGGTTCTTAAAAGAAAATTTTCTTTTGGTTTTCTAGAGCGTCTCTTGATCTTACAAAAAAGGTAAATATGCCTTTCTACTGAGGACAAAGATGATATAATAATGACTGTCCAATTTTATGTTATAAATATCACTGTATAAATAAATCTGATTTGAATAGGTCTACGAGTCAGATGGAGAAGACACTCATTTTGGTAAACATCTCATATTGAAGCTGTAAAGACACTCTTTACTAAGTCCATGCCCAATAAATCCAAGTCTTTCTACCCGGTATGCTTCGGTCTAAATGGTCTGTTTCCCCTGTCATTTTGGTAAACACTTTGGAGACAAAACTAGGTATCATGAAAACCCCAAATTCCACTGCTACAACACCAAGAGATACTGACAGGCAAGATTATCTTTATAAATGACCTACAGATGTTTAACTAACCGCCCTGTACATTAGCTTTAGGTTCTGAGCAACTTTTGCAACATTTCCCACTTGTTCCTCTGTGGAGCAGAGGAAGGAATGTAAGAAAAAGACTAATGAACTGTGGGTGCAGCTTTAGTGGTAAGAGAATTTGCCTAGTCTTTCTGAGAAACTTACAAAAAAAAAACCAACACAAAAAAAAACAGAAGTATTATTTAAGCTCTAAACACTAATATGCCAAACAATTTACATAAATCGTACAATGGAGAAGGAATTTCTACTCTTTTTTTTTCCTGGTGAAAAAATGAAGTGCATTCATTTGATCACAGTCACACCATTATTTAGTATCAGATCTAAGATTGCAGTCTAGACATATCCAGCTCATTCTGGATTCCTTATTAGGCTTCTAGCTCTGGAGTCCCTCTGCCCAGGGGACAAATCCTAAGATTGCTAGCACTTAAAACTCTCCTAGTTATAGAAAGTAAATCACAAAGAGCCTCTCCTACTGTGAGAAGCCATTCAATAAATCGTCCTCAAAGCCTTCCCACAGAGGCTACCTGGGAAAACCCCAGTAAGACCTGAGTTCTAGCAGAAGCCATCAGTGAGTACAAACAACACAAATTTGCTTCTTTGCTACCGACCCTTGGCTCTGAGACTCAGCCTGTCATCAAGAGTGTCAACTTCAATGGATGGGCATGTGTCCACAGGAACTGAGTTGAGGTCACACTTGTCTCACTCTGTCCTGCAAACAGATGTCTGGGTGACAAGTCTTAGTCACACATGGCGAACAGAGGTTCCAGCCAAATCAGGTGGGAAGTGCCATATCTTCTTTCTAAGCCCTTTTGGCCAGCCAGCTCATTCCCTAAGATAATCCTGCATCAGCTGGTTTTCTCCAGAATCTTTTAACACAAAGCCTGCGTTTGGGTGATGTCTTGTTATTGGACATGCAGAACTGAGTTTATTTCTGTAACTCACCAAAAGCCCCATCTGGTTCTGTGTGTTTGAATGTGCCCCTTCAGAGTTCCCTCCCAAGGAGCCAGGTAAAAACTGATGTAATGCAGAGTTCTAGTGGTGGCAAGAAGGAAAGCAGGTGATAGAGCAACCAATAAACAACAACCCAAGAGAATTGCTGTTTATTATTCATTTATCACATTAAGATGGAAAAACAGGGCTGGGAATATGGCCTAGTGGCAAGAAGCTCTCTGTTCGATTCCCCAGCACCACATATATGGAAAACGGCCAGAAGTGGCGCTGTGGCTCAGGTGGCAGAGTTCTAGCATTGAGCGGGAAGAAGCCAGGGACAGTGCTCAGGCCCTGAGTCCAAGGCCCAGGACTGACCCCAAAAAAAGCAAGATGGAAAAACAAAGTCTGTAATAATCATCCCAGGGAATATACAGCAAACTCTTAAGGATAATAGCTTTCTCCCAGATGACAAGAGTTCAATCACTGGCCTACATGAAGCATCATAAAAACAATAGTATCTCCTCTGGAAATAGAACTCAGTGTGGTCACTTTTCAACATATTACCAAGTTTGTTATGAATCTTCCAAATTAAATTTAAGCTCCCCACATACACACAGCCCGTGTACTGGATTTTTTTGTATATTCAAAAGATGCTCTTTCCTGCCAGGTGTGATTTGTGAAGTCCTATACCTACCCTACCCACTGTCGGGGAAATTAACATCATCTCTATGGGGCAGGGGCAGCTGTGATTTCATTCCTGTCCTGGAAAAGTTCTTCCCTTGAATATCTTACTTCTGAGGTCTTTCTCAACTACTCAGGATGAAACACACAATGTCAAACATCCACGCTTTGTCTTCTCATCAAAAGCCTTCACTGAAAAAATAATATATCTCAAAGATGGTCAAATACAAATACTAAATACAAATACTAAAAGCTTTTATGCTGTATAACCTGAAAATTGAAAAGTCTAAACTGTGCCTGAACTAGTTATCATGAGACAAAAACCAACCGCAAACTATAAGAAATTACAGGCAGTAGTCCTTTTTATCCCCAGTCCCGGGGCTTGGACTCAGGGTCTTGGGTGCTATCCCTGAGCCTCTCTGTGCTCAAGGCTAGCGTTCTACCACTTGAGCCACAGTGCCTTTTCCAGCTTTTTCTTAGTTTGTTGGAGATAAGAGTCTCATAGACTTTGCTGACTAGGCTGGCTTTGAACTGCAATTCTCAGATCTCCACCTACTGAGTAGCCAGGATTACAGGCGTGAGCCAGCAGTGAACAGCAGCCGCAAAGTTTTTCACAGTCACCTGCAGCTTAATCATAACTGGGGCGTGTTCTAAGGGCTGTGCTGTTGCCATCCCACTGCTGAGCAAACATCACACAGCTCACTCACACAAACTAAGCTGGCTATGACATCACTAGGTTACACAATCTTAGGGGTCCACTGTTATATTTGTGACCTGTCTTGGGTTGAAGTGTCATTATGAAGCACATGACTACATTGAAATGAGCTCTTCCATATGAGAGAAAAAGACTCATTTTCCATGCATAAGGATGAAAGAAACTAGAATGTTCATAAATACATTCACCATGTTTATCTAAAGAACTTCTTGAGATTCATGGGAGTTTTGATGCCTTATATAATATTGTATCCACTAAATGCCTTCCCCTGGCCATATTCCAAGAGCTTTTAAATTGTTAGGTCTACAGACAACAACCAAGGCTCAGAAGTCTCTGAATGAAGATTTAATGATTCGGGGGTGGGGGGTGGGGGTGCTCATTCACTACCCTTTCGTCTCTATCCTT
>NW_025959099.1:0-51791 GCF_023159225.1 Perognathus longimembris pacificus | reverse complement strand
ATTGGTGTGACTTCTGTTTTGAAAGCCTTGTAGAATTCTGCTGTGAATCCATCTGGACATGGGATTTTCTCTGATGGGAAATCACTTATTGCTGTTTCTATTTCAAGGCTGGGTATGAGTCTGTTTAGAAGGTTTAAATCTTCATGGTTGAGTTTGGGGGTATCAATTTTTTCTAGAAAATCATCCATTTCTTCCATGTTCTCGAATTTGTTGGCACAAAGGTTTGCAAAATAGTCCCTTATTGTGTTCTCAATTTTGGTTGTTTCTGTGGTGATGTTACCTGTTTTATCTCGGATCTTGTTTATGTGGGTGTGCTGCCATCGTTTTTTTGGTCAGGTTTGCTAGGAATTTGACTATCTTGTTAATATTCTCAAAGAACCAAGTCTTTGTTTTGTTGATTGTTGCGATGGTTTTTTTTCTCCCTCTCAAGTATATTTAATTCTGATTCGATTTTAATTATTGCTTCCATCTATTGACTTGGGGGTATGGCTTCTTGTTCTCTTTTGAGAAGATTAAGGTGATTCCGTAAGTTGTTGAGTTGCTGTTTATCCAGATTGTTGGTGTAGGCACTCAGATATAAATTTTCGTCTGAGTACTGCTTTGCTGTGTCCCAAAGGAGGTGGTACTTTGTGCACTCACCTTGGTTGAATGCCATAAATATTGAATTACTGGTCTAATTTCTTCAATGACCCACTGATGGTTCAGCAGTGTGTTGCTTAGTCTCCATGGATTGTATCATTTTGTGTGGTGGCTGTTTGAGTTGAGCTTTAATTTTAATCTATTGTGGTCTGAGGAAGGCAGGGAATGATTTTGATACTTCTGAATTTGTACAGATTTTCTTTGTGCCCTAAGATGTGATATATTTTGGAGAATGTTTCATGGGCTGCTGAAAAGAATGTGTATTCTGGTATTGCTTGATGGAATATTCTGTAGATGTTGGTTAAGTCTAGTTGGTCTATGCAGTTGATTAGTTCTGTGGATTCTTTGGTCAGTTTTTGGCCTGTTGGTCTGTCCAGAGGTGACAGTGGAGTGTTAAAGTCTCCAACAATCAATGTGTTTGGGACTATGAGTGATTTTAGAGTCAGTAGTGTTGGTTTGATGAAGTTGGGTTCTCCTGTATTTGGTGTGTGGATATTTAAGATGGTTATATCCTCCTGTAGGAGACATCGCTTTATTAGTATGTAGTAACCTTCTTTGTCTCTTCTTATCATTTTTCATTTGAAGTCGATTTTATCTGATGCTAGAATTCCACTCCAGCCTGCATTTGGGGGCCATTTATTGGTAGATTTTATTCCAGCCTTTCACCTTTAGAAGAAGTTTGCTTTTGCTAGATAGATGTGTCTCTTGGAGGCAGCAGAAAGACGGATCTTGATGTTTGATCCAAGTAATGAGCCTATGTCGTTTGAATGAAGAATTAAGTCCATTAATGTTGAGAGTTAGGTTTGAGAGATGATCATTTGTCCTTTCATTGTAGCTATCTTGTTAAAAGCTGTGTCTTCCCAATTCTTGATCTAATATTCTGGTTTTCTATTAGGGTTCATTTCTCTGTCTGTATTGGGATCTTGATTATTTTCCCTGTATAGTACATCTTTGAGGATTTTCTGTAAAGCTGGTTTGGTGGAGATACATTGTTTCAGTTTTTCCTTCCTGTGGAAGACTTTTATTTGACCTTCAGCTATGAATGAGAGTTTAGCTGGGTACAGCATTCTTGGTTGATATTTATTATTATTTAGGGTTTGGCATACCTCATTCCAGGATCTCCTTGCTTTTCATGGTCTCTGCTGAGAAGTCTGGGGTAATTCTGCTTGCTTTTCCTTTATTTGTGATTACTTTCTTCTCCGTAACATCTTTAAGGATTCTTTCCTTGGACTCTACTGATCCTGTTATGATCACAATGTGTCAGTGGGATGTCCTATTCTGATCTGGTCGCTTTGGGGTTCTAAATGCTTCTTGTATCTGTATCGGCCTACCTTCCTGGATAGTTGGGAAGTTCTTGGCTAATATTCTGTTAAATAGGTTGCATATTCCATTAACTTCTTTCTCCTGGTTTTTCTCAATTCCTATTCGCCTCAAATAGTGCTTCCTGCTTGTGTCTTGGAGCTCCTGGAGTGATCTGTTTTATCGATTGGATTGGTTTTGTATTTTTGTGTGACATTTCTCCATAGATTCTAGGGAATCTTCAGCTCCTGAGATTTGATCCTCTGCTTCACCTACTTGAGACTGTAGGCTAGTTACTTGATTTTGAATCTCTTTTCCTTCAGACTGGTCTTTCCTGATGATTTCCATGTCCTTGCTAGAAGTATCTCTTAGGTCCTGCATGGACATCTTTACATTATTAATTTGGTTTTGAGTGCTGTCTCTCAAATCTTTTAGCTGGGTAGTTATCTTTTCATATGACTCTTGAAGTTCATTTATCTTTCTCTTTGTTGAGGCCATGAAATCATCTATTACTTTATGGATGGATTGATGTATGGATGGATTCAAACTTTTCATTTAACATGTTTATCAGTAGACTTTGTAGAGCATTTTGAGGGTTCTCTTCTATGTCTTTGATTGACTGCTCTGCTTCCTGCTTGTTTTGAGTGGGAGATATGACTGCATTGTTTGCCATCTTGTGTTTCTTCTGCCCATTTGGATTGGGAATGCCTATCTAAGAGCACCTGTGAGCACTGTTTAAGATCCAAAGCAGGCCTTACCAAGCACTGATGTGTAAAGCTTAGAAGTTCACAATTATACACAGATACTTGGTATAACTGTATATAAAATTAGATTTGGTGTTCCTAAAAATACAATTTCAAAATAACAACCAATCCTGTATTCAATAGTTAATAAGTACTGTTAAAATATTATGAGCTGGATTTCTCTATAAACCACTTTGATTCACTTGGATTGAACAGGGATATCCTCTATCCAATAACCCAGCAATGATATTCATAGGCAGCATCATCACTGTCATGCAGATCTCCAAGAACAGAGGCAGCTTGGCATCAAGTACGGAGACCTTTGTGTAGCGGACAGCACAAGAGGGGAGCCTTCGCCATATGATTGGTTTCCGGGAACTTCAAAAAACAAGTAACGTGTAAACACTTTGAACTCCCTCTGTCCAACCTCATACCTGACACACTCATGCAACCGCACATGAACAAAAAATTCCTCACAGGCCAGCCGACTCTCTCTCTCTCTCTTTCTCTCTCTTCCTCCCCGCCACCCCCAAATGCTCACTATAACACACTGTGCCGGGTCCTCCTGGATCTACATCCACATACCTATTTGCACATATGCAGACGTAGGCTTAGGAAGCACACTCTTGTACAGCATCAGGAACACACGCATGTAGGCAAGCAGGGGCACACACACGCACACGTGAGCGCACCCAGTACACAGTGGCTTGGAAGGTGCTAAGGGGTTTTCCAGGAGTGTGTCCTACTTGCTCAAGTCCAGGGTGTTGTTCTCGTGGTGGGCGTGGCTAAGGAGCCCAGCGCTGCTTACTGGACAGTCCATTGGCACTTGGGCCTCCCCCTGCTGTCCTCACCAGTCTCCCATTCCCTGAACCATGCAGCTTCGGAGACCTGGGTAGCAACAAACTCTTCGGGAAAGCAATCAAGGCAGAAATGTCAATGTAACAGGACCACATGATTACGCCCCAGTAGTGCCCCAACCAAGGATGGCATTCGTTACCCCTCAGGTCTACACCCTAAAGCCCAGCGCTGCGCGCAGAGAATGGGGCAGGCCTGTGCCCCAGAATCCCTTGCCTCTTCTCCCTTCTACTTGGTCCCAGGGTGGTGGGGCGCCCAACCTGGCCTTCCTAGCCACCACCTGCCATCTGCAGCTGAGTTCCTGAGGCTTGTCCCCTGCACACATACCTCCTTTGCTGATAACTCCCTCCGAGTTCTCTCTCCTAGCCCTCCTGTCCCTGCCTTGCTGCTCTGGACTGCTTTCAACTCACACATGCCTCTGCGTCACTGCCTCTTTGCCTCTGCCTCTGCTTCCCAATTTCCCCCTCCTTCTCTTGAGGTTCACAGGCTGCACACCTTCCCATGCACCTCTTCACTTCTTCTGGGGAAATGACAACTGCCTCACCCTGGCCTAGCCCTTCTTATCTTCTCCAAATCTCCCTCTGCTCTCACCCTCTGCACACCTGGGATCTCTCAGTCCTCTGGTGAACACCAATCCCCATTTATCTAATCTGTTGTCTGCCTGCTCTGTGCCCAAGCCCCTCTGCTCCTTTTCTGTGCACAGGAGGTTTGTGACAAAGGTAGGAGGGAAGCGGCACTCCTTTCCTGCCTTCTGGTTTTATGACTGAAATCCGATTGGTCTGGAAACGGCCTCTGCCCCCTTGGCCAAGACCACCTGAAGACCTTGCCTGGCTTGCTAGGCAGCAGCCCTGTGTTTTTCTGAGCAGGAAGGACTGCACATATGCGACCCACTATGCAGAAAAGCCTCCAGGGGGTGGCCGGATGTTTTGTTTCTCCATTCCTTGCCCACTTTGTTGATGTGTGCTTTCATTTGCATTCCAACAGGAACAGCCTTAAGGGAGGGGTAGTGAGGCTGCTTAGAGGTAGGCAGTTGGTGCTCACAGGCCAGCAGGGCCTCCTGGTGCCTCACTAACAGTGCATTTGCACCTGGGGTGCTGGGAATCCTCTGGGCAGTGCCCATATGGTTTGGAGCTCTGTGACATGGCCAGGTACTAGGTGCCTCCTGCAGACTTGAGCCAGTGTTCCAACTGGAGTTGCCATAGCCAAAAGGCACAGGGCCCCTTGGGGGATTGCTGTAAGTTCTCACTAGTTCTCACAGGCCTTCGGGGATGCACAGGATGTGTAGAGCCGCACATCCCTCCCCTGACCATTCTGCTGGGAACGGCTTGGGCCAGGGTCCTAGGCAAATACACTTTCCACCTCCCCTCCTGCTCCATCTTCCCACATCCTGGTTGAACCCGTGTGACACAGCTCCCCACCGCCTCTGCCCTTGCCAGTCCTGGAAGTGGCTGGTGTATGGATCCGCCACCTCTCTCACAATCAACCTCATCTCTCTTGCTGAGAGCATAAGGGAGATACAAGGTTAGCAGGTCAGCGAATCTGGGCATCTCCTTTCTGCGCTAGTGTCTGCTTAACTCTTGTCTTCCCGCTTGCCTTGGCCTCCCTGGCTCAGATCCCTGCCTGCTACTTCCTGCTATTGAGCAGCCAAGGATTATACTGGCTAGAGGCAGGAGCTGGCAATCCTGGTGCCCGTGGCTCACAGTCATATGTTTTAGGCTCCTTCAGGAAGCTCTGCTAAGACACCAGGGAAAGGGATATCTGACCCTTCCCTGCCGTGACCAAGGCACACTAGCACCCAGCAATGATATTCATAGGCAGCATCATCATTGTCATGCAG
The DNA here is from genome assembly GCF_023159225.1 of Perognathus longimembris pacificus. Lineage (NCBI taxonomy): Eukaryota > Metazoa > Chordata > Mammalia > Rodentia > Heteromyidae > Perognathus > Perognathus longimembris. The sequence continues at coordinate 46,418 of NW_025959099.1, read as the reverse complement.
ATCTCCAAGAGCAGACTCAGCTTGGCATCAAGTACAGAGACCTTTGTGTAGCGGACAGCACAAGAGGGGAGCCTTCGCCATGTGATTGGTTTCCGGGAACTTCAAAAAACAAGTAACGTGTAAACACTTTGAACTCCCTCTGTCCAACCTCATACCCGACACACTCCTGCAACCGCACATGAACAAAAAATTCCTCACAGGCGAGCCGACTCTCTCTCTCTCTCTTTCTCTCTCTTCCTCCCCGCCACCCCCACATGCTCACTATAACACACTGTGCCGGGTCCTCCTGGATCTACATCCACATACCTATTTGCACATATGCAGACTTAGGCTTTGGAAGCACACTCTTGTACAGCATCAGGAACACACGCATGTAGGCAAGCAGGGGCACACACACGCACACGTGAGCGCACCCAGTACACAGTGGCTTGGAAGGTGCTAAGGGGTTTTCGAGGACTTTGTCCTACTCGCTCAAGTCCAGGGTGTTGTTCTTGTGGTGGGCGTGGCTAAGGAGCCCAGCGCTTTACTGGACAGTCCATTGGCACTTGGGCCTCCCCCTGCTGTCCTCACCAGTCTCCCATTCCCTGAACCATGCAGCTTCGGAGACCTGGGTAGCAACAAACTCTTCGGGAAAGCAATCAAGGCAGAAATGTCAATGTAACAGGACCACATGATTACGCCCCAGTAGTGCCCCAACCAAGGATGGCATTCGTTACCCCTCAGGTCTACACCCTAAAGCCCAGCGCTGCGCGCAGAGAATGGGGCAGGCCTGTGCCCCAGAATCCCTTGCCTCTTCTCCCTTCTACTTGGTCCCAGGGTGGTGGGGCGCCCAACCTGGCCTTCCTAGCCACCACCTGCCATCTGCAGCTGAGTTCCTGAGGCTTGTCCCCTGCACACATACCTCCTTTGCTGATAACTCCCTCCGAGTTCTCTCTCCTAGCCCTCCTGTCCCTGCCTTGCTGCTCTGGACTGCTTTCAACTCACACATGCCTCTGCGTCACTGCCTCTTTGCCTCTGCCTCTGCTTCCCAATTTCCCCCTCCTCCTCTTGAGGTTCACAGGCTGCACACCTCCCCATGCACCTCTTCACTTCTTCTGGGGAAATGACAACTGCCTCACCCTGGCCTAGCCCTTCTTTTCTTCTCCAAATCTCGCTCTGCTCTCACCCTCTGCACACCTGGGATCTCTCAGTCCTCTGGTGAACACCAATCCCCATTTATCTAATCTGTTGTCTGCCTGCTCTGTGCCCAAGCCCCTCTGCTCCTTTTCTGTGCACAGGAGGTTTGTGACAAAGGTAGGAGGGAAGCGGCACTCCTTTCCTGCCTTCTGGTTTTATGACTGACATCCGATTGGTCTGGAAACGGCCTCTGCCCCCTTGGCCAAGACCACCTGAAGACCTTGCCTGGCTTGCTAGGCAGCAGCCCTGGGTTTTTCTGAGCACGAAGGACTGCACATATGCGACCCACTATGCAGAAACGCCTCCAGGGGGTGGCCGGATGTTTTGTTTCTCCATTCCTTGCCCACTTTGTTGATGTGTGCTTTCATTTGCATTCCAACAGGAACAGCCTTAAGGGAGGGGTAGTGAGGCTGCTTAGAGGTAGGCAGTTGGTGCTCACAGGCAAGCAGGGCCTCCTTGTGCCTCACTAACAGTGCATTTGCACCTGGGGTGCTGGGATGCCTCTGGGCAGTGCCCATATGGTTTGGAGCTCTGTGACATGGCCAGGTAGTAGGCGCCTCCTGCTGACTTGAGCCAGTGTTCCAACTGGAGTTGCCATAGCAAAAAGGGCACAGGGCCCCTTGGGGGTTTGCTGTAAGTTCTCACTAGTTCTCACAGGCCTTCGGGGATGCACAGGATGTGTAGAGCCGCACATCCCTCCCCTGATCATTCTGCTGGGAACGGCTTGGGCCAGGGTCCTAGGCAAATACACTTTCCACCTCCCCTCCTGCTCCATCTTCCCACATCCTGGTTGAACCCGAGTGACACAGCTCCCCACCGCCTCTGCCCTTGCCAGTCCTGGAAGTGGCTGGTGTATGGATCCGCCACCTCTCTCACAATCAACCTCATCTCTCTTGCTCAGAGCATAAGGGAGATACAAGATTAGCAGGTCAGCGAATCTGGGCATCTCCTTTCTGCGCTAGTGTCTGCTTAATTATTGTCTTCCCGCTTGCCTTGGCTTCTCTGGCCCAGATCCCTGCCTGCTACTTCCTGCTATTGAGCAGCCAAGGATTATACTGGCTAGAGGCAGGAGCTGGCAATCCTGGTGCCCGTGGCTCACAGCCATAAGTTTTAGGCTCCTTCAGGAAGCTCTGCTAAGACACCAGGGAAAGGGATATCTGACCCTTCCCTGCCGTGACCAAGGCACACTAGCACCCAGCAATGATATTCATAGGCAGCATCATCACTGTCATGCAGATCTCCAAGAGCAGAGGCAGCTTGGCATCAAGTACGGAGACCTTTGTGTAGAGGACAGCACAAGAGGGGAGCCTTCGCCATATGATTGGTTTCCGTGAACTTCAAAAAACAAGTAACACTTTGAACTCCCTCTGTCCAACCTCATACCTGACACACTCCTGCAACCGCACATGAACAAAAAATTCCTCACAGGCCAGCCGACTCTCTCTCTCTCTCTTTCTCTCTCTTCCTCCCCGCCACCCCCACATGCTCACTATAACACACTGTGCCGGGTCCTCCTGGATCTACATCCACATACCTATTTGCACATATGCAGACGTAGGCTTAGGAAGCACACTCTTGTACAGCATCAGGAACACACGCATGTAGGCAAGCAGGGGCACACACACGCACACGTGAGCGCACCCAGTACACAGTGGCTTGGAAGGTGCTAAGGGGTTTTCGAGGACTGTGTCCTACTTGCTCAATTCCAGGGTGTTGTTCTTGTGGTGGGCGTGGCTAAGGAGCCCAGAGCTGCTTACTGGACAGTCCATTGGCACTTGGGCCTCCCCCTGCTGTCCTCACCAGTCTCCCATTCCCTGAACCATGCAGCTTCGGAGACCTGGGTAGCAACAAACTCTTCGGGAAAGCAATCAAGGCAGAAATGTCAATGTAACAGGACCACATGATTACGCCCCAGTAGTGCCCCAACCAAGGATGGCATTCGTTACCCCTCAGGTCTACACCCTAAAGCCCAGCGCTGCGTGCAGATAATGGGGCAGGCCTGTGCCCCAGAATCCCTTGACTCTTCTCCCTTCTACTTGGTCCCAGGGAGGTGGGGCGCCCAACCTGGCCTTCCTAGCCACCACCTGCCATCTGCAGCTGAGTTCCTGAGGCTTGTCCCCTGCACACATACCTCCTTTGCTGATAACTCCCTCCGAGTTCTCTCTCCTAGCCCTCCTGTCCCTGCCTTGCTGCTCTGGACTGCTTTCAACTCACACATGCCTCTGCGTCACTGCCTCTTTGCCTCTGCCTCTGCTTCCCAATTTCCCCCTCCTCCTCTTGAGGTTCACAGGCTGCACACCTCCCCATGCACCTCTTCACTTCTTCTGGGGAAATTACAACTGCCTCACCCTGGCCTAGCCCTTCTTATCTTCTCCAAATCTCCCTCTGCTCTCACCCTCTGCACACCTGGGATCTCTCAGTCCTCTGGTGAACACCAATCCCCATTTATCTAATCTGTTGTCTGCCTGCTCTGTGCCCAAGCCCCTCTGCTCCTTTTCTGTGCACAGGAATTTTGTGACAAAGGTAGGAGGGAAGCGGCACTCCTTTCCTGCCTTCTGGTTTTATGACTGACATCCGATTGGTCTGGAAACGGCCTCTGCCCCCTTGGCCAAGACCACCTGAAGACCTTGCCTGGCTTGCTAGGCAGCAGCCCTGTGTTTTTCTGAGCAGGAAGGACTGCACATATGCGACCCACTATGCAGAAAAGCCTCCAGGGGGTGGCCGGATGTTTTGTTTCTCCATTCCTTGCCCACTTTGTTGATGTGTGCTTTCATTTGCATTCCAACAGGAACAGCCTTAAGGGAGGGGTAGTGAGGCTGCTTAGAGGTAGGCAGTTGGTGCTCACAGGCCAGCAGGGCCTCCTGGTGCCTCACTAACAGTGCATTTGCACCTGGGGTGCTGGGAAGCCTCTGGGCAGTGCCCATATGGTTTGGAGCTCTGTGACATGGCCAGGTACTAGGCGCCTCCTGCAGACTTGAGCCAGTGTTCCAACTGGAGTTGCCATAGCAAAAAGGGCACAGGGCCCCTTGGGGGTTTGCTGTAAGTTCTCACTAGTTCTCACAGGCCTTCGGGGATGCACAGGATGTGTAGAGCCGCACATCCCTCCCCTGACCATTCTGCTGGGAACGGCTTGGGCCAGGGTCCTAGGCAAATACAGTTTCCACCTCCCCTCCTGCTCCATCTTCCCACATCCTGGTTGAACCCGTGTGACACAGCTCCCCACCGCCTCTGCCCTTGCCAGTCCTGGAAGTGGCTGGTGTATGGATCCGCCACCTCTCTCACAATCAACCTCATCTCTCTTGCTGAGAGCATAAGGGAGATACAAGGTTAGCAGGTCAGCGAATCTGGGCATCTCCTTTCTGCGCTAGTGTCTGCTTAACTCTTGTCTTCCCGCTTGCCTTGGCCTCTCTGGCCCAGATCCCTGCCTGCTACTTCCTGCTATTGAGCAGCCAAGGATTATACTGGCTAGAGGCAGGAGCTGGCAATCCTGGTGCCCATGGCTCACAGCCATATGTTTTAGGCTCCTTCAGGAAGCTCTGCTAAGACACCAGGTAAAGGGATATCTGACCCTTCCCTGCCGTGACCAAGGCACACTAGCACCCAGCAATGACATTCATAGGCAGCATCATCACTGTCACGCAGATCTCCAAGAGCAGAGGAAGCTTGGCATCAAGTACGGAGACCTTTGTGTAGAGGACAGCACAAGAGGGGAGCCTTCGCCATATGATTGGTTTCCGGGAACTTCAAAAAACAAGTAACGTGTAAACACTTTGAACTCCCTCTGTCCAACCTCATACCTGACACACTCATGCAACCGCACATGAACAAAAAATTCCTCACAGGCGAGCCGCCTCTCTCTCTCTCTTTCTCTCTCTTCCTCCCCGCCACCCCCACATGCTCACTATAACACACTGTGCCGGGTCCTCCTGGATCTACATCCACATACCTATTTGCACATATGCAGACTTAGGCTTAGGAAGCACACTCCTGTACAGCATCAGGAACACACGCATGTAGGCAAGCAGGGACACACACACGCACACTTGAGTGCACCCAGTACACAGTGGCTTGGAAGGTGCTAAGGGGTTTTCGAGGACTTTGTCCTACTCGCTCAAGTCCAGGGTGTTGTTCTTGTGGTGGGCGTGGCTAAGGAGCCCAGCGCTGCTTACTGGACAGTCCATTGGCACTTGGGCCTCCCCCTGCTGTCCTCACCAGTCTCCCATTCCCTGAACCATGCAGCTTCGGAGACCTGGGTAGCAACAAACTCTTCGGGAAAGCAATCAAGGCAGAAATGTCAATGTAACAGGACCACATGATTACGCCCCAGTAGTGCCCCAACCAAGGATGGCATTCGTTACCCCTCAGGTCTACACCCTAAAGCACAGCGCTGCTCGCAGAGAATGGGGCAGGCCTGTGCCCCAGAATCCCTTGCCTCTTCTCCCTTCTACTTGGTCCCAGGGTGGTGGGGCGCCCAACCTGGCCTTCCTAGCCACCACCTGCCATCTGCAGCTGAGTTCCTGAGGCTTGTCCCCTGCACACATACCTCCTTTGCTGATAACTCCCTCCGAGTTCTCTCTCCTAGCCCTCCTGTCCCTGCCTTGCTGCTCTGGACTGCTTTCAACTCACACATGCCTCTGCGTCACTGCCTCTTTGCCTCTGCCTCTGCTTCCCAATTTCCCCCTCCTCCTCTTGAGGTTCACAGGCTGCACACCTTCCCATGCACCTCTTCACTTCTTCTGGGGAAATTACAACTGCCTCACCCTGGCCTAGCCCTTCTTATCTTCTCCAAATCTCCCTCTGCTCTCACCCTCTGCACACCTGGGATCTCTCAGTCCTCTGGTGAACACCAATCCCCATTTATCTAATCTGTTGTCTGCCTGCTCTGTGCCCAAGCCCCTCTTTTCCTTTTCTGTGCACAGGAGGTTTGTGACAAAGGTAGGAGGGAAGCGGCACTCCTTTCCTGCCTTCTGGTTTTATGACTGACATCCGATTGGTCTGGAAACGGCCTCTGGCCCCTTGGCCAAGACCACCTGAAGACCTTGCCTGGCTTGCTAGGCAGCAGCCCTGTGTTTTTCTGAGCAGGAAGGACTGCACATATGCGACCCACTATGCAGAAAAGCCTCCAGGGGGTGGCCGGATGTTTTGTTTCTCCATTCCTTGCCCACTTTGTTGATGTGTGCTTTCATTTGCATTCCAACAGGAACAGCCTTAAGGGAGGGGTGTGAGGCTGCTTAGAGGTAGGCAGTTGGTGCTCACAGGCCATCAGGGCCTCCTGGTGCCTCACTAACAGTGCATTTGCACCTGGGGTGCTGGGAAGCCTCTGGGCAGTGCCCATATGGTTTGGAGCTCTGTGACATGGCCAGGTACTAGGCGCCTCCTGCTGACTTGAGCCAGTGTTCCAACTGGAGTTGCCATAGCAAAAAGGGCACAGGGCCCCTTGGGGGTTTGCTGTAAGTTCTCACTAGTTCTCACAGGCCTTTGGGGATGCACAGGATGTGTAGAGCCGCACATCCCTCCTGCCAGGCCAGCCAGCAGGGGGACAAGAATCCTGACTGAGGGGCGGCAGGGATACGGAAAAGGAAAAATAAGGCAAGAGAAAAAAGACAAGAGACAAAGATGGGGTACGGGAGGTCTGCAGCCGCAAGGTTGAACCTCAAGACTGCAGCAACTGTTTATTCTTAACTTCCAGCTTATATGCAGTTTTGGAACCAGGGAATAGCATAGGGTTGTTAAAATTCCAGAACACAAAGAGGCTTTGAAGTTTACAACATTTGATTACAGTAAACACAAGGTAACAAAGCAATTCCGGACAGTGGCAGTGGACTTTGCCTTTAGCATATCCTGGCGGTAACAGCACAGCCAGAGGTGATAATGAACCTAGGTGCAAGTTTAGCTCCCGACATCTTGGCGACATCGGCACAGCCACATGTCAGGATGAGCTTAGCTGCTATCTCGGCTCCCGACAGTTCCCCCGTCTTTTTATTAGAAGAAGCGAACCCGCCTGTCTTAGGTGGGGTGAGTACCTCAGCCTTCCTTACCCGTCTTAGGGAACAACTTCAGAGCAGTGCTGAAGGCCCTGTCTTAGGTCGGTCTAGGCTGGCACTGCCTCATACCCGTCTCTGGCTGCGGTTCCTCTCGGGGGAAATTCATTTACTTGGAGCTTGACCTTATGGAGCTGGCTGGCTAAACTCATGAAAGAGTTTTGCAATATGCGTACAATGCAAGGAAGACATAGGCAAGCCATCAGCAAAAGTATCCCTGGGCCGAGCAATGTCATTAGCAGCCCCTTAACATTAGATAAGGAAGGGACATACTGTTGAAGTTGTTCAAACAGTTCTTTTGCTGTTTCTGCCACTTTGAAGTCCAAGGGCGGGGCCTGTTCTAGTCCGGCTATTTTTCTATGGAGTTGAAAGAGATCTAAGGACAAGTTATTATGGTGCCAAATACCATTTAGATGTGCTACAACTTGTTCCCAAGGATAGCTCGACCCATTATACTTATGGAGGGTCACAGGAAAAAAGTCAAACACAGCATGACAGCGTACCCATTGCAAAGTTTGTAAGGCACGAATTTGTTCTCCCAGTGACAACACAGATTCATATAATGCTTCTAATTTTGTTCTACCTTATCATCAATCCTGCCTTGAAAGTGCAGGGCTTGCGTGGTATTATGAGCAAGCTGATTAACATGGTGAGCTGTCTGCACATTTTGTGTTAAAGCCACAGTAGCCGCTGCAGCAGAGGCAGCTAAAGCAATAAAGGCTAAAATTCCTGCTAATAATAGCCCTACAAATCGTCTAGGGCGCATAAGTTCTTTTAAATGTTTTAACACTTGAATACCTGTTTCTTTATACCAAGCTTCAGATAAGTTTACAGGAAGCATAACAAATGGTGGTTGCTTAATAATAATTACAGAATCAGTAAGACCACTATACAAGCAATTTGTAAAAGAACAGTTAGTGCAGGTAACATCAAAGTACATGGCTCCTATAGAAATATTAAAAGGTCCATACATAATAGCATAAGGGGGTGTTACACAACTCATAATATTTTTTTTAAAGAAGTAGAAGTGGGCCAGGAGATATTATTCAGAGCAGCCACTAACATCCAGACATGGCGCTGAGGGCGTCCATTCATCCACCACAGACCTGGGTTGAACTTATTGGTGAGATTAGCTCCAGACCAGTCCATCAGCTGAGAATTAGTTCCTGAAATATTGGTTATAAAAGGGTGATCGTGTCTACACTTTACGGGGTGCAGTTCTCCCGTGGATTCTACAATTTGAGAGGAGTTGATGCAGCGAGGTATCATGAAGGACGAGGTAGAATTGGCATGTACAGGAAACCCAGTAGGCAATGAAGCCATTTGTATATTATATACTTGACTATTATCAGGAATCCAAATTCTATATTTTATGGATTGCATCACAGTACAGCCTGGAATATAACTGTTGGAGTCAGTTGTAAAACATAAAGGGGTTCCAATGCCAGAAGCTGCAAAATCTCCCATCTTAACGTGCTGGACAAAAGGGTATGGAGCTGTACCGTACGCTGATCTGTTGACATGGACAAACACCTCAGCTCCCTCCCAGGTCGCAGGGTGCACAATCTGTGGATCTGGCACATAAGCCCAGTGGGTCAGCGCTTGTACCATTCTGATGAGTTTCCACAATCCGAACACAACGATCAGGTAGCCAGCGGGCATCATTTTCATCCTGTGGAAAAACACAGACATGTCCTCAACCCCATGTCAGTACCGGATCGGGCCTGTGCCAAGCACTTGTTAAAGGATCTTTTCACTTAACTTGGGCAAAAGCTCTTTGCTCTCTCTTTTCCCAGAACCGCTGTGCTGCGGAATGGCCATTGAAATCCAATTTGCTCTCTCTTTTCCCAGAACCGCTGTGCTGCAGAATGGCCATTGAAATCCAAATTTAAAAAATTTTGTATGAATAAAGTATGAGAAAGTATATTAACAGGAGAGAAGGGGTATAGTTCCCCCCCTTTTAATTTAGAAATTTGGTGTTTTAACAAACCGTTGGCCCGTTTGACAATTCCTTGACCATGAGGATTATAGGGGATTCCTGTAGAGTGAACAATTTGGTAAGATTTGCAAAAAGTTTGAAAAGTTTGTCCAACATATCTTGGACCATTATCAGTTTTAATTTGTTTAGGAAGTCCCATAGTAGCAAAGCAGCGTAAGGCATGGGAGATACAATGTTTGCCAGCTTCCCCGCTAAGGCTTAGAAAGAAGATATGGCACTTCCCACCTGATTTGGCTGGAACCTCTGTTCGCCATGTGTGACTAAGACTTGTCACCCAGACATCTGTTTGCAGGACAGAGTGAGAAAAGTGTGACCTCAACTCAGTTCCTGTGGACACATGCCCATCCATTCAAGTTGACACTCTTGAGGCTAGGCTGAGTCTCAGAGCCAAGGGTCGGTAGCAAAGAAGCAAATTTGTGTTGTTTGTACTCACTGATGGCTTCTGCTAGAACTCAGGTCTTACTGGGGTTTTCCCAGGTAGCCTCTGTGGGAAGGCTTTGAGGACGATTTATCGAATGGCTTCTCACAGTAGGAGAGGCTCTTTGTGATTTACTTTCTATAACTAGGAGAGTTTTAAGTGCTAGCAATCTTAGGATTTGTCCCCTGGGCAGAGGGACTCCAGAGCTAGAAGCCTAATAAGGAATCCAGAATGAGCTGGATATGTCTAGACTGCAATCTTAGATCTGATACTAAATAATGGTGTGACTGTGATCAAATGAATGCACTTCATTTTTTCACCAGGAAAAAAAAAGACTAGAAATTCCTTCTCCATTGTACGATTTATGTAAATTGTTTGGCATATTAGTGTGTAGAGCTTAAATAATACTTCTGTTTTTTTTGTGTTGGTGTTTTTTTTGTAAGTTTCTCAGAAAGACTAGGCAAATTCTCTTACCACTAAAGCTGCACCCACAGTTCATTAGTCTTTTTCTTACATTCCTTCCTCTGCTCCACAGAGGAACAAGTGGGAAATGTTGCAAAAGTTGCTCAGAACCTAAAGCTAATGTACATGGCGGTTAGTTAAACATCTGTAGGTCATTTATAAAGATAATCTTGCCTGTCAGTATCTCTTGGTGTTGTAGCAGTGGAATTTGGGGTTTTCATGATACCTAGTTTTGTCTCCAAAGTGTTCACCAAAATGACAGGGGAAACAGACCATTTAGACCGAAGCATACCGGGTAGAAAGACTTGGATTTATTGGGCATGGACTTAGTAAAGAGTGTCTTTACAGCTTCAATATGACATGTTTACCAAAATGAGTGTCTTCTCCATCTGACTCGTAGACCTATTCAAATCAGATTTATTTATACAGTGATATTTATAACATAAAATTGGACAGTCATTATTATATCATCTTTGTCCTCAGTAGAAAGGCATATTTACCTTTTTTGTAAGATCAAGAGACGCTCTAGAAAACCAAAAGAAAATTTTCTTTTATGAACCCCAAATAATTCATCAAAGCTATGTTTAGCAGATTTGCGTTAGCAATGGCAGAGACAAGGAAATAACAGCTGCTATTTGTGGCTTGATCCCTGTCATACCTGACTGTCTCTAAGAGAGTAACTTGGCTCGTCACTATGGCTACAGAATTCTACTTCAGGTTGTGTTCTTTGGATCTTCCATGAAGTATGCATAAAGCAGGCATATTTACAGAAAGGTTTCTCTGTCCAGCCAATGAAGAACGATGGGAATGGATACACCATTCAAGTGATAAGAACTCATTCATCAGTACCATTGGCCTCCTCAGCCTATTAGGTGTTGAAAAGATATGTCCCGGCCATCCCAGAGGACCATGCAGAGATCATCACAGACAGGAGAAGAAGGTTCAAAAGGAGGTTTATTAGTGGGGCCATAGTTCCCATGGGAGAGGGAGCTACATGGTGTCTGCACCTTATCCAGGTGGCATCTTCTCTCTCTGGGGGTAAAGGGGAAGTAGATAGGTAGTGAGTAGGAGTGGCTCATTAGGTATGGGTGGATCTGGGGGCTAGTGGGAGGAGCTGAGGACCTGAGGCTAAGGAAATGCAAACAGGTATAAGAACCTCTGTGGTGTCATCCATGAAGAATAGGAAATGAAGAAAGCCACCTTGGCTTTTTCATTAACATGTTACACAATCTTGTGCAAATCATTTCCACATATGGCTTTTTACAAACTGGTCATATCATTGTAAGTAAGAGCTGGGCAATAACGACTTAGCATCTTAGTCAATTCTCTACCTAGCATAAATTCTAAACAGTACCAGATTTTGGGATTATTTTTGGGGGGGAGCAAATAAGGCAGACTTGCCCTGTATCCTCATGGAGTTTCTAGTTCCATGAAGATGACACCAAATGTTAATTTGAAAAGGACTTTCCATGTGGGATAAGCAAAATCAAGAGGAGTACATTTTGGAGCATATAACCTAAATCTATGAAATGTTTACAATATGGGAAGTTGTTTAAATGGTTTGGTGGTAGAGAAAGAAAACTATACTTATGTTTCAGAAATTCATAATAGAAGAAAATATGGCTCCTGAGAAAATCTGTAGGAATGGATACAAAGTTTGTTGGTTGCCTTTTGAATTTCTAAGAATTGATGGATAGGTAGATAAAGGTACACTGGTAGCTGATCTGCTGATATTCCAAATGAAAGAAACATGATATTTTTTTTCTTGGTCATGGGGCTTGAACTCTGGGCCTGGGCTCTGTCCCTGAGCTCTTCAGCTCTACCACCTGAGCCACTTTCTAAACATGATTTTTAATATAGAATGGACAGCCTGTTCTATATGATGATAGTCTATTCTATTCTATGAATAGTGAGATTAAAGTTGAGAACTTCTTGTGTGGAGTGTTTAACAGCTACAGGTAAAAAGTGAGACTAGAAGCCATCTGGTGGTGGCTCAGTTATAATTCTAGCTTCTTAGGAGATTGCAATCTGAAGGTTGAGATTCAAAGCCAGCCTAGGCAGGAATTTCCATGAGTCTCTCACCTTCAATAGCCACCAAAAAGCCAAAGTAGAGCTGTGGCTCAAGTGATAGAAAGCCAGCCTTGAGCAAAAAAGTTAAGGGGCATTGCCCAGGCCCTGAGTTCAAGCCCTAGTATGAGCATACACAGAAAGTAGATACTTCTTAAGGTATCCTCTATACTTATGAAATGACTATTTACAAAATGGGAGTAAATGCCAACAAGCGCAAGTACCCCTCATTCCCAAGTGGGAGCAGTACAGATCCTGGTGATGGATTGAGGTCGCCCCAGTATGGTGATGGACGTAAATGGTCACGCTTGCTTTGAGATAGAGCATTCTTCCCACTGGTGTCAGAGCCTTTGTGTTCCTTTGCTAATCCAGTGGATTTGAGCATATAAAACTCCATGTCTTGCTGTATACATTTTCAATGATATAGAGAACAGAAACAGTTTTACCTTAAGAAACTTGAATAAGCAACTTGAGATGGTGAATGTTATGGAAATGAAAATGGCAGATATTCTCCACTTCCTGTGACACAGAACAGGGCACAGTGATGAGGGTGCCCCCACGAATGTCCCCAGTAAGTCTTTCTGAGGCCTAATGAATCCAACAGGCTGGACATGACATGCTCAGTGACTTTTCTGCTGAGAGTGGACAAGGACAAGTTGCCTTTTAAAGGGGTGTTCTTGTTCTCTTTTGTCTGCCTTGTTTACAAATGAAGAAGCTAATTCTTCCAATTCTTGCTCTGTGATGCTTGGCTTGGAACTTGAGGCCTTTTCCTTGCTTCATTTAAACCACTCCTCCAGTTCCTTTTTTTTTTTTTTTGGCTTTTGAGTTATCTTTGGATAGTCTTTTGGGCTGGCCAGCCCTCCCCTTCCTCTATCTCTTCTACCTTTCTCCCTTTTCCTCTGCCCTTTTCACTCTTCTTCCCCTTTAACTCCTCCTCCCCTCCCTCCCCTGCTTTTCATTTGATCAGGTGGTCTCAAGACTGTGCTCCTCCCTACCTCTGTTCCCCAGTATCTGGGAAACAGAAGTGTGCCACGATGTCTGGCTTCCTTTCCCTTTCTCACTGTAGTAATTCCGTTGGTAATTATGTAAAAGGATACCAATACTATATGGAATTTCAATTCACTGTACCTTATTCGATGTGTGGGAGTAAGCATTCTTTCAAGGCCACAGTCTGCTCTGCTTCTGATTGCTTTGTAAGGGTGTAAAATCAACACTGTGACATGACCAAAATGGAAGCCATCCAAGACCTATCATGAAAAACTGTTTGGGTGCCCTCCTTACCATGTTAGAGGCTTTCTGGGGTGGTTTGGTGGAAGTGGAGAATGTGAAAACTGTTTATGGATGACTCTGAGCTGCAGGCTGAAACCTGAAACCCAGGATATGACTGGCTACACCTAGAAGCATTGCTACCTGACCTGGCTTGCCAAGATGGGTGAAGTTTGGTGGGGTGGTTTAAAGTGCCATGGAATTTCACAATGCCCCCATCCCTCCCCAATTTGTGTTAACAATGGTGATTCTTACGTGGAGATAGGAGGAACTGAGCTAAATAGGAGTTCACTGCTCCACCAGTTTCTTCCCAATTGAATTGCGAGCTATCCCTTGTCTTCTTTGGTGATGGACAAAATCAGTAGAGAAAGCAAATAGTTTCTCCAACCCATCAGCTCTAAGATACCTGAAATGCAGTCAATGTTGCCCTTGTGTATAGTAGATACAGCCACAGCCATGAACTTTGGGCTAGTATTCCAACAGCTAGAATAAGTGGAATTAATACTGTCATTCAACTTACTGTGGAACTTCTTCCCCTCAAAATTTGGAATTTCTATGAGTACAGGATAATTTGGAATTGCGATGACACTTCTGACGTCATTGCATCCAGAGATGTCACTGCCTCTTCAGTTGAAGGCCTTATTCTCTTCACGAATGGTAGTTGAAATGTATTCATTTCCCTTCATAATGTGTTCCTTACATTGATCACTAGATTCATGCAGTTTTTGTTATAAGGGCATACTTATAGGCTTTGACACCTAAAATGTAAAAAAAAAATTATAATTTCAATTTATAGGCGTTCTGGTCTTCATTATGGACATGAAGCTTTAATTCTTGTATTTAAAATATATTCACACGTTATAAAATACAATGATCATATTTACTCTAATTGAGTAAATTGTAGCAAGCTCTGGCTTGTACATTATGGTATAACTGGGAGTCAGAATATATGTCTAGATAGTCTTCTTTGTTATCGGTTCCTCTCGCCTCTTCTCCCACTCTTCTCACCTCTTTTCCTCCTCTTCCTTCTCCCTTTTCTTCCAAAAGAGCTCAATGTTCCTCACTGAAAGTGAGGAACATATTCCTTAATCTGTTAGCACTAGAAAGTTGGGGAAATGCACAATGTAACCCACTGTGATATCATACATCACAAACATCAACATCTCTCACCCCATCCGTCTGCCTTAAAGTCTGAGATTTTTTTAAAGCCTTTAAGTCATCCCAGTTTTTGACATGTTTCTGTGCATTTTTTCATTTTTCTTTGTGCTTTTTTACTTTTTGGTGCCTGCACCAGGGCTTGTACACAGGTCCCGAGTGCTATCCCTTAGCCTTTGCACTCAAGGATAGTGGTCTACCACTTGAACCACAGCTCTGTTTCCTGATTTTTTGGTGATTAATTGTAGATAAGAGACTTTCTGGTGCATGCTTTCTTTGAACCTTGATTCTCAGAAATCATTCTCTTGAGGATTACAGACATGAGCCACTGGCACCTTGCTCCTTTGAGCTTTTATTCTTCACACATACGCACATAGAGTCTTGTCAACAAGTTGCTGCTGCCATTAACTTTTTAATATAGTTATTGTTAACACTAGAGTTTTGTTGAGCAGTTAATGTTTAGCTGGCCAAATAGTATCTGCAACATAACTTTCCCCCAAATTACAATGTCCCTTAGTATCTGAAGTGGGTTGGCTCTACAACCCATGTGGCTAATGAAGTTCTTTTGATATAAAACAGTATAATATTTGCATATAAACTACAAACATCCTTCATATACTTTGTCTTCTCTAGATTGCTTACAGTAAGTAATATAATTGAAATAATGTGTAACTAGATTTTATACCATATTATAGGGCATTATGACAAGAAAACAGTGTGAATGTGTTTTAGTACAGATGCACTGCTTTTCCCTTAAAGATGTACAATCTGTAATTGGTTGAATTTGCATATGCAGAGTATTTATTTGTGCATTATTTATAGAAACTATGCTGTAAGAAAGTTGGTCTTTGGTAAAATGATGATGGTTCTATGTTGAAACTGAAATGGAATCCAGGAGGAGACTGTGAGTTTTGTGTCTGCATTTAAATGACAGGCAAGATCTTGAGAAATTACTAATATTGTAGCCAATATTGACTGAGAAATCCAATGCATTTCACAGAGAGAGTGTAAATCTGGCCACATTGTAACGAGTACAACAGAAGGAAAATTGAAAGACTATCTTGTTCCCATTGAAATGAATGTCCACTGTCATCAGGTGTTTGAGCAGGGAGTTGTGGATAGCTCTTTGGCCAAGCAAAGCACATTTTATAGGTGTCTGGTAGGACATGCAGTAGAATGACACAGCAGCTCTACAAGCTATTGAGCTTTGTTGAGTGATAGTTTTCCCTTCCGTATATCGTTTCAAACTATGGGCTTCAAGGAAGTCTGCAACATAAAAATGACTTTTTGTTTTGACAGACCTGGGGCTTGAACTCAGGGCCTGGGCACTGAGCTTTTGCTCAAGGCTGGCACTCAGCTCTACTCTGAACTATCTGTTGGTTGGAGCTAAGTGTCTTGTGGACTTTTCCTGCCCAGGCTTGCTTTGAACTGTGATCCTCAGATCTCATTTCTGAGTAGCTAGGATTGTAGGCATAGGCCACCAGTACCTGACTTCCTGACTTTTAATCCTCTGTCCTTTGTCCTCCTCCTCAGGCCCCCTTCCTTCCTTCCTCCTCCTTTTTTCATCTTTCTTCTTTTTTCCCCTTTTCTTCATTGCTTTGCTTTCTGAGAGAATTCAATGATCAGCCAACCATGAAATGGGAAAGTGGACCAAATAAGGCTGGATAATTTATTTGAGCCAAACAGAGGTATTATAATCTATTAAAAATATTTAGCCAAACACACTGTATTCGTGACTTTATCTCCTAACCCAACAGATTGTCTGGTAGTTGCCCAGGACCTGAGGCAGGAAGGCGGACCCATGTGCCTGAACTTTCCAGTCATGTCTTGGCAACTGGTAGTTTTTAATAAAAGAAAAACTCTAACATTGTGAAATTACATCAGTGAAGAAACCATAGCTTTTTATGTTCTTGTATATGCTTTTCTTCTGTGCAATGTTATTCAATGCCCTAAATTTCAGCTACTTTTGAGATATTTTCTTGAATGTTGAGATTAGTCTGGAAATCAGGCTAGGAATAAATGAAGTGCTGGTGTGGTAATAAAATTTATGTTACCATTTTATGAATATGAAAATGTCTAATTGTTATAACACAAGGTATCTTTGGATTAAGAAGTCTAGTACATTTTATTCTTTTACACCTTTTTTTTTAAATCAGGAAAACCTTTGCTTCTACCATCAGTCTTGAAGCAGAAATCCCAGAAAAAAGAATTTTATAATCAGTCACAAAGAATTCCTACACGCATCATGTATCCCTTCCTCATCATTTCCCATTTCTTAGGAGTCTCCACATTGTTTAATTGTAATCATGTGCAACTAGCATTTTAAAGCTTCACACTGCTTTCACATTTATGGGATATGATGAGAAGATTAAGAATGGTTGAAACTCAAGAGTAAATACAGGAAACTTAAGAGTAGATGTAGAAATGTGACTCCACCAGGCTTTCATGGAGCACACATTACCCCAGTGGGCTTCATGTTGTGGCCATCCATGTATAGAAGAACAAACTAGAAGGTGCACTCTCCCAAACAACCCTCATTCTAGTCAGGCCCCTCTCCTGTACTCTGCTTTGCAATTCTGTAGCAGGAATCTAAACTCTGGTTTCCTTCCATTGCATTGGTGTTGTTTGACCTGACTTTCCCTCAGCTTGGAACTTACGCATATGGGACTCAGGTGGCAGGGCCCTGCCTTTCCAGGGCCTGCACTTAGTATTCAATCTATTGTGGAGCAGAGGGATGTTCATGACCCATAGCAAAACTCCTCCCACGTCCCATAAAGTGACATGTTGTTTCTATTAAGGGATCATTTTCTTAAGTGAAATCATGACCAGTCATGATGGCATGGAAGTATACAGAGGCCAAGTGACTATGTGTTACTTTAATTACCAAAGAAGTAACTATTATGATTCCATAATGGTTCAAAGAAGAATTTTAAGACTGAAACAGTGGTTTTATTGTTTCTTTAGTTCAGAAGTAATTGAAATGGAATATGTAAATAGAGTCAAAGTGGACTTTTCCAAGTGAGAAAGAGAAGCCAATTGCACTTCGAAAGAAACTATATGACTATAGCAAGAAAGACATCGCCAATTAACAAATATTTATTTTCCTTTGCTATTCTCTGCTATTTATCCTGTTACATAGTAGTGGAATGAATTAGGAAGAGAGTGATGTAGAGTGCATGGTTTTCCATTGCAACACAAACTCTATCTATCTATCTATCTATCTATCTATCTATCTATCTACCTACCTACCTACCTACCTACCTATATTTTTGCTGTTCCCGGGGTTTGAACTCAGGCTTGGACACAGTCCCTGAGCTTTTTTTGCTTAAGGCTAGCACTCTGTCACTTGAGCAATAGCTCTACTTCCAGCTTTTTGGTGGTTAATTGAAGAGAAGAGTCTCACAGAGTTTTCCTGTCCAGGCTGGGTTAGAACCTCGATCCTCAGATCTCAGCCTCCTGAATAGCTAGGATTACTGGCTACAGCCACTGGCTTCCAGCTTACTTTCCCTATAGTCTTAAACTATATAGGAATCAACTCTTTGGTAAGCTTTTTTCGATTTTTATGTTTATATTACTAATGATTATTTTGTCTCTATTTTCCTATCTTATGATTATTTAATTATAAGACAATTGTTTATTTTTTATTTGATTAGTTATTTAAAGGACGGGTCTTTGGGGCTTTATATCATAGGATCCAAAGGTAGCACTAATGTCTGTGAACCTTAAAATTATACTACCACTTTTTTGATGACCAAAGCTCATTAGAAACTGGAGCCTGTGGCTCAGGCCTGTAATCCCAGATCCTCATGAGTTTGGAGGATTGTGCTTTGAAACCCGCCCTGGATAGGGAAGTCCAGGACATCCATCCTCCATGAACCACCAAAGTACCCGAAATTGTGCTATTTCTCATGGGGTAGCAGGCCAGTATGGAGTGACAAAGCTAAGGGACATAGCCCAGTCTCTGAGTTCAATTTTCAGTGCTGGCTCAAAAACCAAAACCCCACCAAAACACAAATGACCTGAAAGACTCTAGTCCCTGTGCGTAGGAACTAATAATTTGTCCTACTACTGTGAAGGGAAGAGCTTCTGAGTTCTTACAAAAACTATCTTTAAGTATTTGTGCAAAGGAGTTGCCATTTGACAAAGCAGTTTATGAATATGGCCCATCTTAACCCACCTCACCCCTTTCAACATTCTTGCCCCTCCTTCCTCTGCCCAGCCCTTCCGTTTTCTTACTTTTGTAGTATGTACAATGAATTCTTGACTACAATTCCCCCCTTCCCCTTCATTTGTCCCCCGCTCTTCCCTTGCCCCCACTTGATGAGCTGCTGTTTTTCACCCTTATGCTTTGGGAAGTAATGATAAGCACCACCCCCCCGCCGCCAGTACTTCCTCAGAACTTTCTAGATTCCTAAGAGTGGTCATTGTAAATGTCTAACACAAGAATAAATAGGATAGCAATATATGAGAGGGTTAAAGACATGCTTTAATCATAATCTTTGTGATTCGAATAAAGAAATGTTGTTGAATAAAGACACTGCACATTCCTGTTGGATATTTCTCACAGAGTGAACACAGTGCTGTCCCAACTCTTTTACTATATTTAAGTTTTTGGCTCATCACTGGTATTTGTTTCATATTCTAACAAAAAGATCACGTGTCTCTTGCTAGCAAAAGCTGCAGAGGAGGGAATGCTTATTCTATGAGTAGAGAAAGAAGGAAGGCTGGAGAGATGTTTGTGCTTGTGGAGAAGCTCATTTTATTTTATTTTTAATAAACGCAGGCCATGTTTGCCACCTCCCGAATTTTGCGCTACTCTTTTCGCTGTCCTAGCTTTGACTTAGTTTGTTTTATGTTCTCGTTTGGTTAGTTCCTTGAACATCCCATCTAATTTACATCTTATTCATTTTTGTGTTGCAGCTTCTGACAACTGTCTTGAGTCCACACTTCTCTAGATTTTTATACCTAGCAGCCATTTGGCTTCTACTTTTCCTGATCTCTCTCTTCCTCTCTCACTACCTGTGCCTAATGTTGAGGTTATAGTATCCAAAATAGCTCAGGCCTCAGCCACCTTGGTGTGTTCATGCTATCTGTCCCTACCTGCCTCAGTGTCTGTACCTTTTGGCTGGTTTCACTCAGATTACGGCCAGAGATTGGCTGAAATAAATAACAGGAAGGAAGAAAGGAAATGTATGGTGATTAGCAGTTCTTTGAGGGAAATGTTTACCTTTATTCACAAACAGTGTATGTGTTGGTAGTTTTCCTATTGCCAGAGAAAGAGAGTGTTGATTCTAAATGTTAGTTTTTAACATGAGAATCTTAAGCATTATATGTTATAACTCTCAGAAATGTTAGGTGTTTCAGAATCATTAAAAAATATTTATTGTCTTTTTTCTCCTTTATTGTCAAAGTGAAGTACAGAGGGGTTACAGTTTCATATATAATGCAGTGAGTACATTTCTTGTCAAATATGTTAGCTCCTCCTCCCCTCCACATGCCTACCTCTTCCCTCCTGCTTCCCCTTCCACCCACGAGTTGTACGGTTGGTTTACACCAAATGGTTTTGTGAGTATTGTGTTTGGAGTTGTTTGTATTTTTATCCTTTGTCTATTGATTTTGATATTTACTTTCTCTTCCCTAGCTCTAATACACGTATATACAGTATCCAGGGTGCTCAGATGAGATACAGTGATAGTGGGGGTAAAACCACAGGAAGGGAATACGAGAGAAAATAAAAAGGGTACGGATTCATATCGCATGTTGAAAATAATTACAATAATGATATACCACTTGTTTCCATAACATGGAGCTCATTTCACTTAGCATCATCTTAAGTGTCCATAAGGGCATAGCTATTGGGCTATTATGACTTCGGCTTTGACTAGCCTAAACATATACTAATTATTCCAAAAACATGTACTAATTATTCCAAGCACCCAGCACCCCTCACGGAGGCACGGGAGGAGGACTGAGCGCCTAGCACACACACAGGAGGACTGAGCACCCAGCACCTCGTGTGGAGGAACGGGAGGAGAACTGAGCGCCCGGCGCCTCCTGTGGATTCATGGGAGGAGGACTGAGCACCCAGGCCCTCGTGTGGGACACAGGACTAACTGCCCAGCACCCACATGAGAAGACTGAGCACCCAGCACTTTGTGTGGAGGCACGGGAGGACTGAGCACCCAGCACCTCGTATGCAGACACCGGGGGAGGACTGAGCACCCAGCACTAACAAAGGAAGACTGAGCACCCAGCACCTTGTGTGGAGACGCCAGGGGGGACTGAGCACCCAGCATCTTGTGTGGAGATGCCGGGGGAGGACTGAGCACCCAGCACCCACGCAGGAGGACTCAGTACCCTAACCCTGGGTACGTGTGTGCATGCGGGGGGGAGGCTGGGGTGACCCCGGCGGCGCCATGATCAGGGCCCAGGCTGCAGGCTCAGCTCCACCACGGGCAATGGCTCCGCCTCCTCCTCCTCCTCCTCCTCCTCCTCCTCCTCCTCCTCCTCCTCCTCCTCCTCCTCCTCCTCCCAGCGGAGGACAGGGGGAGGTGCACGGCTGTCCGGCTGTCCGTGTGTCCATCCGCCCATCTCTTTGTCTGTCCGTCTGTCTCCCTCTGTGTCTGTCCGTCCATCCATTTGTCCATGTGTCCGTCTGTCTCCAGGTCTGTCTGCCCGTCTGCTCATCTGTCCATCTGTCCATCCATCCGTCCGTCTGTCTGTCTCCCTGTTTCTCCGTCTGTCTGTCTGACCATCTGCTCAGTGTGTTTGTCCGTCTGTCTCCAGGTCCATCTGTCCATGACTGTCTGTCTCCCTGTGTGTCTCACTGTGTGCTCATATGTCTGTCCGTCTCCCTCTCTTGTCTATCTATCTCCATGATGTCCATCTGTACATCCGTCCATCTGTGTCTTTTTGTCATCTGTCTGTCTCCAGTTCTGTCTGTCTGTCTCCCTGTCCACCTGTCTGTCTGTCCTGCTCATCTGTGTCCCTGTCTGTCTGTCTGTCCATCTGTCTGCTGTGTGTCTGTCTGTCCGTCTCCCTGTCTGTCTGTCTCCATGTCTGTTTGTCCATCTGTCTGCCTGTCTCTTGTCCATGCCTGTTTGTCTGTCTCCAGTTCTGTCCATCTGTCTCCCAGTCTGTCTGTCTGTCTGTTCATCTGTCCATCCATCTCCCTGTCTCCCTGTCTGTCCGTCCGTCTGTCTTCATGTCTGTCCGTGTCTCGATTCCCATCGCTGTCTGTCTGTCACCGCCCAAGCCCCCAGCCCCCCATGTCCCTCTGTCCCTCCGTCCGTCCGTCTGTCCATCTTCACCAGTCAACTTGTCACTGACACAGGGAACGCGGGCGCTCAGGAGCCTGCAGGGCAGACGGACGGACGGGTGGATGTGGGCTCGAATCCCGGCCTCCCGCATGGCCCACAATGCGTTGCGTTCCCCCCCCCACCCTGGGGGCCCCGGGTTCAGATTCCTGCTCACCTCTGACAGCCCCAGCCCAGGCCCAGCGACCCCAGTGCTGCCGAAGCAGCAGGTGCATCATGGCTGGCCCGGCGGGGACCCTTGAAACCTCCGACCGTGTGGGTGTGCACACACTCGGGGAGGAAGGGATGGGAGGGGGAGGGGTCACATGAAGTGGGGAGGGAGGGACACGTGACCCTCAGCTCCTTGCCCCAGCCCTCCCCACACGACTCCACCTGCAAAGGCTCCCCCCCATGTGAGGCCTCTGAGGACACTTGAAATCGCCACCTATCCACCCACAGGCCCAGAATGGTCTTGGGGACACTTGAAACCACCCCCCCACCCAGATCCCCATTCCCCCGGGGACACTTGAAACCGCCGTGGGGACACTCAAAACTGCCCTACATCCACTCACAGGCCCAAGGTTTTCGTGGGGACACTGGATACCGCCCTCCATCGATGCACACGCCGAGGGTTGCCTTGGAGACACTTGAAACCACCCCCTAAAGAACTGCCCCCATCATGGGACACTTGAAACTGACCCTCACCCAGACCCCCTCCCCTTGGGGACACTTGAAACCGCCCTCCATCCACCCACAGGCCCAGGGTTGCCTTGGCGACGCTTAAAACCGCCCCCTACAGAACCACTCCAACCCGGGGACACTTGAAACCGCCCTCCATCCACCCACAGGCCCAAGGTGGTCCTGGTTACACTTGAAACCACCCCCCCAAGAGCCCCTCCCCATTGGGATACTAGAAAACACCCTTGGGACACTTGAAACCGCCCTGGGTACACTTGAAACCACCCACCACAGACCCCTGCCCACCCTGGAGACACTTGAAACGAATCGCCCCAGACCCCTTCCCCCGGGAACACTTGAAACCGCCCTCCATCCACCCACAGGCCCAAAATGGTCCTGGGGACACTTGAAACCACCCCCACCCAGAATCTCTACTCCTGGGGACACCTGAAACCTCCCTGGGGACAGTTGAAACCGCCCTCTGCTCCCCATACTCCACCGTGTTGCTCCAGGAGCCCTAGGTCAGGGTGCGGGCTTCGCTGGCCCGGATGCACAGGCCTGGTGAGGCCCGGGTTCGAGGCCTGGCAGGGCGTAGGTGTTGTCTGAGCCTCCCAAGACCTCAATGTGGGGGGAGACTCGCCATGGGGCAGGGGTAAACTGAGGCACGGGGCGGTTCCAGGAGCACTCACCGGGGAGTCCTGGGAGACCAGCTGGCCACCATGCTAAAAGAACAGAGCACAGGCCTCAGTCAGCACTGACTGCGGGGCAGGGTGCTGGACCGTGTACTTCTGGGTGATGTGCTTAGTACTCCCACGTGCTGTGTGGAGTACTCCCCAGTGCTGGACTGAGTACTCCCTTTTCACACTAATCCTGAAACCCACCTCTCCCAACCAATACTGGACTGAGTAGTCCAGGGTGCTACAACCAGTACTCCCTGGTGCTGGACTGAGTACTCCCGGGTGCTGCACTGAGTACTCCCATCCCTCCCCGGTGCTGGACTGAGTACTCCCATCCCACACCAATCCGGAACCCCACCCCCTCCTGAACGTTGCTGGACTAAATACTCCCCGCCAGTGCTGGACCGAGTACTCCCGGGTGTTGCACTGAGTACTCCCATGCACAGGGGCAGCTGGTACCGGAAGTTGTGCTTGCTCCACTGCCTCCAGGTCCTGTGTGGCTCCCACCATACCTGCCAGCCCCGGGGGCCGCAGGCAATGCTCACGTTTCACAGGGGGTCAAAGTGTTCTGAAAACTGCCACAGATGAATGGAGGGACACCGGGTGGGGTGGGGGGGCTCGAAACTGCCCTCGGTGGTGCCAGGGATACTTGAAACTGCCCTTGTGGGTCTTGGGGGACACTCAAAACTGCCCTGGATGCTCATGGGGACAGTGGAAACCGCCCTCCATCCACCAAGGTGCTCGTGTGGACACTTGAAACCGCCCTCAGCGGTCTCGGGGACACTTAAAACCGCCCTGGATGGTCCTGGGAAAACTTGAAGCTGCTTTTGGGGGTCATGGGGAACCCTTGAAATCGCCCTAGGTGGTCTTGGGGATACCTGAAACTGCCCTCCATGCACCAAAGTGCTCGTGGGGATACTTAAAACCACTCTCGGTGGTCTCGAGGACACAAATCCGCCCTCGGTGTTCTTGGGGACACTTTAAACTGCCCTTGGTGGTCTCTGGGATACTTGAAACCGCCCTGGGTGGTCCAGGGGGTACTGGAAACCACCCTCACCAATTTCACGGGCATAGAGCCAGGCGTCCAGGAAGTGGACGGGGCCAGCGGGGCTCGAGCTGGTGACCAGGGCGTAGGTCTGGGCCCAGAGGCCAGCAAGATCGGGGAGGATGCAGCCCACCTGGAGGCCGGACTGGCACATGTCGGCCAGCACTCATGGTACAGGCCGGTCCTAGGGAGTGGTGGGGCATTAGAAACTCACAATGGCCGAAGGGGGGGACATTAGAAACCGAAAATGGCCAACAGAGGTGGCATTACAAACTGACAATGCCAAAGAGAGGCGTTAGAAACTGACAATGGCGGGATGAGCGGGGAACATTAGAAACCGACAATGGTGCGGAGGGTGCATTGAAACCGGCAGGGGTGGCCCCACCTGGAGTCCGGATCCTGAAGGAATACTGTGTCCCCTGCGGTGCCTGCGGCCCCACTGCCCATGAGAAGTTCAGGGCCTGGGCCTCGAAGACATAACACACAAGGCCTGGGGAAAGGACATGGCGGGGGGGTGGGTGGAGGGTGGAGGGCCTGTGGGGAGACTTACCCCTGACCCTTCAACCCCACGACCTCTGACCCTTCAACCCCCAAACCCCTGACCCTTCAACCCCATGTCCCCTGACCCGTCAACCCATGACCCCTGACCAGTTCAACCCCATGATTCCTGAACTTTCAACCCAATGACCCCTGAACCTTCAACATATGACCTGTGACCCCTGACCCTCAATCCCCCCCCCCTACCCGGAACCTCAGGACCTCACCCGGGTTTGTGAACCCCAGGCCTTTGGTCAGGGGCCTCCTGGCCACAGTGAGTGTAACCTCGAACTCGACTCCCTGGTACCACAGGAGATCCCAGAATTCGCAGCTACATTGTCCGACGGGGACCTTGGAGAGCGGGGGGGTCGGTGCCTTGACATAAACCGGAACACCTGGGAGATCCATTCGTCCATCCATGCCTCAACTTAGCCCCCGGAACACCAGGGAATGTGGGCCAGCCCACCCCTGCCTCAGTTTACACCACAGCCCCCACCATTGGCCTCTCAGGATGGGGGCCTGGTGTCTCCGTCGTGCCTCGATTGCCCCAACTGTCCAGCAGTGTGACCGACCCCTTGTTCGGGTTCACAACGATGCACCGGGCCTCTGTGGTGGTGGCCACACAGTGCAAGCTTAGCCTGTGGCTCCTGGAGTCGAAGGTCAGGCCCAGGTCAGGTACAGGGTCAGGGGTCGCAGGGCCCAAGGTTGGGGGGGTCTCAGGGGTCAGGAGGGCGCGGGGAAGCTTCCAGAAGATGGTGTGGGAGTCTCTGGTTGGGTTGGGGGGGTCACGAGGAACAAAGGTGAGAAGTCAGGATCATCCATACAAGGGTACTGTGTTCGAATCCTCCCTTGGGCTGATGGAGGAACCAGAAAGGAGGTGAGTTACCCGGATGAGCTTCAACCATGAGGACGAGGAGGAGGAGGAGGAGGAGGAGGAGGAGGGGGAGGAAGATGGAGGCTGCAGACCAGGGGAGGATCAGGGCAGGAGGCCTGGACCTGGAGAGCACTGTGGAGAGAGCAATGGGGATGGGTGGGTGGGTGGGTGGGTGGATGATTGGGTGGATGGGTGGAAGAGTGGGTGGATTGATCGGTGGGGGGGTGGATGGGTGGGTGGATCTATGGGTGGGTGGATGGGTGGATGGGTGGGTGGATGAATGATGGGTGGGTAGATGGGTGGGTGGATGGTTGGGTGGGTGGGTGGATGGATGGGTGGGTGGGTGGATGGATGGGTGGGTGGGTGGATGGGTGGGTGGGTGGATAATTGGGTGGGTGGGTGGATAATTGGGTGGGTGGGGGATGGGTGCTTGATCTCATCCCTCTCTCCTTCCCCCTCCCTCTCCTCCCTGGTGGCCCCTGGGGCTTTCACACTCACTGCAGGCCATTGGCACATCGGGTCGGGTGTGGGGCAGCCAGGGTGCCCGTCTTGGTTCCGGGGGTTTGGGCTGTCAGGTGTGGACCCCCGGGTGGGTGTCCTGGGGAGCTTGGGGCGGCTGGGCCCTGACGTTTCTGGGCTCCGGACGGGGAGTGGATGCCGCTTCCCCTTTCTCGCTTCTCCTGGGGGTTTCCTGGCTCCTGAGCATCTCATTCTCCTTTCTCGGGGATGGGGAAGCCAAGGCGGCACCCCGGTGAGGACAGGCCTTGGGGCCTCGGGGGTGCGGGTGCCATGCACAGACAGACAGACAGACAGACAGACCTGAGTCCTCCTTGGGTGGTGGTGCTGGGTGCTGAGTCCTCCTGGGTGGTGGTATTGTGTGCTGAGGCCTCCTGGGTGGTGGTATTGAGTGCTGAGTCCTCCTTGGGTGGTGGTGCTGGGTGCTGAATCCTCCTTGGGTGGTGCTGGGTGCGTCTCCCAGACAGAGAGACACAGTCCAGTCGGAGGAATGGAGGGGCGGACAGAGGGACGGACATGTGGATTGGGAGACGGAAAAGGAGGGACGGGCGGACACACAGACGGAGAGAGGCGCAGACACACAGACAGACGGACAGACAGGACAACATAGAGACAGACAGGGAGACAGACAGACGCACAAGAGATGGACAGACAGATGGACAGGGAGACAGACACATAGACAGACAGATGGATGGACAGATGCAGGGGGCCCTGCACCCCGGGCGCTCTCCTGACCAGCAGGAGAGGCAAGGAGGCGCGCCCCTCCCCGCCGAGGGTGAACCCAGAATAGGTAATAAGCAGCAAGTCGCCCGCACGCAGCCCAACCCAACCTTTATGCCACAGTTAGATGGTCAGTCAACTTGGGCAGAGTTCAAGACCGCTCTCTGTTTATTGGCGCGAACCCCATCTTAAGTATGGGCAATGGCAGCAGGAAGAGGAGGGGTGTAACATACCTAGTCAGGGGCTACGATTGGCGGTCGGAGCTGTCCGTCAAGGGTGGAAGGCCATGGGACCTCCCTAAGGGGCGGCCTGAGTCTATGTCACTACCAGCAGGACCACCCCAGGTTACTGCCTAGAGCTGCCTTCCAGTTCCGGACCCCGAAGGCAGGCGGGGTTAGCCAGGATCCCTCTCCCCGGAGGCGGTGCAACAGTCACACAACTCCAGGGCGTGCACAGTCGGGGCCAGGCGGTGCGCCCCACATCTCCTCCTTTTCTGTTTAATAAGCTGGTGGATGTCCTACTCGAGAAAGCGCCTGTCTTAGGTCGTCCCCCCTGAAGGATCTTACCTGTCATTGGCTGGCCATCCTAGCTCGTCGGGCCACCCTGCCTATGAGGCTTGCCAGCCCCAGCAAAGGAACAAGGCGGGAGGAGAGGGGTCTGTGCTCAAGAGGAGGCCCTGCTATTTCTGCCTCACGCCTGTGCACTCTGGTAGGCTGCACATCCTGGAAGGGGCCATGACCAATTTCATAGGGTTCCCAAATGGCTAAAGGCAGCATAATGCTGCCAAACCACCGTTGACTGGACAGCTCTGGCTCATTGCTTAAGAACTAGGGGAAGCCTATTTGCCCTAGCATGGTCAGGTGTAAATACAGAGGCTATATAAGCACAGAGGCAAATGCAAACACAGGTCATGGGGGTCTCTCCCACGAGGAGGAGAGGGTAGGGGAGCCACCAGCATTCCTTCCAGAGGGACCAGCCAACACAGCAAGCCTGCAGCTCCCAATGAACAGTACCCACACCTTGCTCCCTGTTGATCTTGCTAGCACCTGGCACTGGACCGTACATGGGGGGAATGGAGTGGATCGGGTGAGAGAACAGAAACACTTATTTCCTTGAAGCTTAAGAACATAATGGGAGGGCTGAAAGTGAGGAAGTGGGTGGATGGACCTTGAATAAACATTCAGAACCATCTAGTTCTCCTTTCTGTTACAACCTAAAGCCTGCAAGACCAGAGATCTGTCACACAACTCTCCTCTATCTTATTGGCACCAAAAGGGTCCGAGGACATGTTAGATTGTTGCAGAGCCATAAATGAAGTACTCATTTTCAGTACTTGATGCACTTAGGGTACATTTGAAACCCATTTCCCTCTTCTACCTTTACGCTTCTATCTCCCTAACACACCTGAAGCCAAGTTTATCATCCAATTGAGGAGGAAGAGAGCAGAGGAGGAGGAGAGCAGAGGAGGAAGAGAGCAAAGGAGGCGGAGAGCAGAGGAGGAGGAGAGCAGAGGAGAGCAGAGGAGCTCAGAGGAGTGCAGAGGAGAGCATTATTTATTTTTGTTTGTTTTGCTCCCAGCTGGGAGGAGAGCCACAGGCTGAGGATGGTCCTTGCCTGCGGGTCCCCGTGCTGAGCCCCATACAGGTCCCTCACCGCGCCTGCCTGGCACCTACTCTGCCAACTACTTGTGCAGCCGCCAGGACTGAACTTTGGAGGACTTGTCGCTACTCCTCTGGCCAGTTGTCTTGGCAGGAGGTAGAAGGTGGCCAGAGGACCCCCCCCTTACCATGCTGGTGAAGAAGCCTGTGGGGAAGGGAGCAGGGTGAAAGGCTGGATCTGAAGAACCCAGCCCTTCCAGGCAGCATTGCACCTGTGCCATGTCCCCGTGCACCACCCTGGCCACCCTCCTCTCCGGGGTGGCCATGATATCGTGTCTGTAACTTGGGGTGAAAACCAACGACCTTCAGGCGAGGATCCTCACCCTGGAATCTGCTAAAAGGGCACCCTCCGTTCCCCTGCTGCCGGAGAAGGCAGATCAGCTGAAGACCATAGTCAGGTGTGTGAGGCTGGGCCTTGCTCGAGGGGGAGTTGCATGTGGATAGAATTTTGCACAGGTTCAGTCAGTCTACAGGATCCACCCTTACTGGTTATACAGTTGATTTGGGATGTGTGAGCCTCTGTGGTATCTATTTATTCAAGACCCTTCCTTGGTTTCTCTCCAAGTCTGTGTGGAGGATCTTCCCTCTGTCTTCCTTAAGGATTGCATGTTGCAATGGCAGTAGGGGCTTTGCCCGGCTGTTTAGTTTTGTGGAGTCTGGGCTGTCAGCATTCTCAGTTGTATGGAGAATATTCATTGTAATGCTCACATCTGTTTTTCATTTGATAAGGTTAGGCCTTATCAATAGAGAATGGTAAGCACTCTTAAAAGTGAAATAAGCCCATAGATTTAAAAATTCATTTAACTCGGAATTCTTTTCATATTAAAGGTTTTAAAAATTGGGAAAAAAAAGTTTTCCTTTGTTTTTTTGGAGGGGGAGAGTTAACAGAGGTTGTGCTCAGATATTGATGAATGGAGAATTGAAAGGGATTCCTTTAAAGATGTCTTAGACTCCAGTAGGGAGAGGGTAGTTTTTCTGCCAGTGGAGAGATGCAGTAGTTGCAGCCCGAATGTGATAAAGTATGTCTACAACATTGGCTGTTATTGATAGGACACACATTGCCATGAGCTGCATTGTTAGTGCCGGAGTTTTGCCTTGGCTGTGCAGGGAGAGGGTGGGGATAGTTGAATAATGAAGAAAGGTATTCCCCAAATCTTTCAATCTATGTCAATGTTAAATTGATTTTTAAATTAAAAACAAAATTATGTCTTGAGTACTGTTAGCATTGGCTAAGATCCATGCACTTACATAAATGCTGTTTGTGCAGGCTATCAAACATTATTAACAGCCACAGAGGAAGAGTCCCTGAAGAACTCACAGAACTGGGATACTACTGCTAGCTCTTAATATATCTTCTTTTCCTACAGGAATCCTACGAACACATGGCTAAACTGAGAATCACAAGAGAAACACCTTCTGAGTGCAACTGTCCAGCAGGTAAGAAATGAAACTTAACTAGGTTCCATCTAGGGGAGAGCATTTGCAAACAAACGATCATATGCCTGTCAGGTCTACCTGTAACAGTAACAGAGAAAGAATGCAGACCCAACTTGCTTTAAGAAAATCAACATGTCTCCCTTTGACAGATGGTGAGTAAAGCCACAAATATTATTTTAAGCAGCATACCAGTGTCTGTGAGGGGAAAAAAAAGAGCTAATCACCATGAAAAATATTGGCAAGGGGATATACAAATTTCTTAGTATCCCGGATTGAAAAGTCATCTTCAATTTTATTAAATAACTTCAGTGTTCGTGGTGAACCTGGTCTGAATAGCTGTGAAGCCCTGGTGTCTAATGTTATATTAGTGCAGAGTTTTTTGTGGTTATTATATTCGCAAGTGATCTGACCTGTAGGTAAAAATGAAGACTAAAGGAAATTAGTTCTTTATTTTGTTCTCAGTACCTTGCCAGAAATATTCTTCCATGTTGTCCATTTTTCTGTGTAGTTATAAGAAACCATAGTGACAGTGTGTATTAGAAGGATAGAGACGAAACGGTAGTGAATGAGCACCCCCACCCCCCCACCCCGGAATCATTAAATCTTCATTCAGAGACTTCTGAGCCTTGGTTGTTGTCTGTAGACCTAACAATTTAAAAGCTCTTGGAATATGGCCAGGGGAAGGCATTTAGTGGATACAATATTATATAAGGCATCAAAACTCCCATGAATCTCAAGAAGTTCTTTAGATAAACATGGTGAATGTATTTATGAACATTCTAGTTTCTTTCATCCTTATGCATGGAAAATGAGTCTTTTTCTCTCATATGGAAGAGCTCATTTCAATGTAGTCATGTGCTTCATAATGACACTTCAACCCAAGACAGGTCACAAATATAACAGTGGACCCCTAAGATTGTGTAACCTAGTGATGTCATAGCCAGCTTAGTTTGTGTGAGTGAGCTGTGTGATGTTTGCTCAGCAGTGGGATGGCAACAGCACAGCCCTTAGAACACGCCCCAGTTATGATTAAGCTGCAGGTGACTGTGAAAAACTTTGCGGCTGCTGTTCACTGCTGGCTCACGCCTGTAATCCTGGCTACTCAGTAGGTGGAGATCTGAGAATTGCAGTTCAAAGCCAGCCTAGTCAGCAAAGTCTATGAGACTCTTATCTCCAACAAACTAAGAAAAAGCTGGAAAAGGCACTGTGGCTCAAGTGGTAGAACGCTAGCCTTGAGCACAGAGAGGCTCAGGGATAGCACCCAAGACCCTGAGTCCAAGCCCCAGGACTGGGGATAAAAAGGACTACTGCCTGTAATTTCTTATAGTTTGCGGTTGGTTTTTGTCTCATGATAACTAGTTCAGGCACAGTTTAGACTTTTCAATTTTCAGGTTATACAGCATAAAAGCTTTTAGTATTTGTATTTGACCATCTTTGAGATATATTATTTTTTCAGTGAAGGCTTTTGATGAGAAGACAAAGCGTGGATGTTTGACATTGTGTGTTTCATCCTGAGTGGTTGAGAAAGACCTCAGAAGTAAGATATTCAAGGGAAGAACTTTTCCAGGACAGGAATGAAATCACAGCTGCCCCTGCCCCATAGAGATGATGTTAATTTCCCCGACAGTGGGTAGGGTAGGTATAGGACTTCACAAATCACACCTGGCAGGAAAGAGCATCTTTTGAATATACAAAAAAATCCAGTACACGGGCTGTGTGTATGTGGGGAGCTTAAATTTAATTTGGAAGATTCATAACAAACTTGGTAAAATGTTGAAAAGTGACCACACCGAGTTCTATTTCCAGAGGAGATACTATTGTTTTTATGATGCTTCATGTAGGCCAGTGATTGAACTCTTGTCATCTGGGAGAAAGCTATTATCCTTAAGAGTTTGCTGTATATTCCCTGGGATGATTATTACAGACTTTGTTTTTCCATCTTGCTTTTTTTGGGGTCAGTCCTGGGCCTTGGACTCAGGGCCTGAGCACTGTCCCTGGCTTCTTCCCGCTCAATGCTAGAACTCTGCCACCTGAGCCACAGCGCCCCTTCTGGCCGTTTTCCATATATGTGGTGCTGGGGAATCGAACAGAGAGCTTCTTGCCACTAGGCCATATTCCCAGCCCTGTTTTTCCATCTTAATGTGATAAATGAATAATAAACAGCAATTCTCTTGGGTTGTTGTTTATTGGTTGCTCTATCACCTGCTTTCCTTCTTGCCACCACTAGAACTCTGCATTACATCAGTTTTTACCTGGCTCCTTGGGAGGGAACTCTGAAGGGGCACATTCAAACACACAGAACCAGATGGGGTTTTTGGTGAGTTACAGAAATAAATTCAGTTCTGCTTGTCCAATAACAAGACATCACCCAAACGCAGGCTTTGTGTTAAAAGATTCTGGAGAAAACCAGCTGATGCAGGATTATCTTAGGGAATGAGCTGGCTGGCCAAAAGGGCTTAGAAAGAAGATATGGCACTTCCCACCTGATTTGGCTGGAACCTCTGTTCGCCATGTGTGACTAAGACTTGTCACCCAGACATCTGTTTGCAGGACAGAGTGAGACAAGTGTGACCTCAACTCAGTTCCTGTGGACACATGCCCATCCATTGAAGTTGACACTCTTGATGACAGGCTGAGTCTCAGAGCCAAGGGTCGGTAGCAAAGAAGCAAATTTGTGTTGTTTGTACTCACTGATGGCTTCTGCTAGAACTCAGGTCTTACTGGGGTTTTCCCAGGTAGCCTCTGTGGGAAGGCTTTGAGGACGATTTATTGAATGGCTTCTCACAGTAGGAGAGGCTCTTTGTGATTTACTTTCTATAACTAGGAGAGTTTTAAGTGCTAGCAATCTTAGGATTTGTCCCCTGGGCAGAGGGACTCCAGAGCTAGAAGCCTAATAAGGAATCCAGAATGAGCTGGATATGTCTAGACTGCAATCTTAGATCTGATACTAAATAATGGTGTGACTGTGATCAAATGAATGCACTTCATTTTTTCACCAGGAAAAAAAAAGACTAGAAATTCCTTCTCCATTGTACGATTTATGTAAATTGTTTGGCATATTAGTGTTTAGAGCTTAAATAATACTTCTGTTTTTTTTTGTGTTGGTTTTTTTTTGTAAGTTTCTCAGAAAGACTAGGCAAATTCTCTTACCACTAAAGCTGCACCCACAGTTCATTAGTCTTTTTCTTACATTCCTTCCTCTGCTCCACAGAGGAACAAGTGGGAAATGTTGCAAAAGTTGCTCAGAACCTAAAGCTAATGTACATGGCGGTTAGTTAAACATCTGTAGGTCATTTATAAAGATAATCTTGCCTGTCAGTATCTCTTGGTGTTGTAGCAGTGGAATTTGGGGTTTTCATGATACCTAGTTTTGTCTCCAAAGTGTTCACCAAAATGACAGGGGAAACAGACCATTTAGACCGAAGCATACCGGGTAGAAAGACTTGGATTTATTGGGCATGGACTTAGTAAAGAGTGTCTTTACAGCTTCAATATGAGATGTTTACCAAAATGAGTGTCTTCTCCATCTGACTCGTAGACCTATTCAAATCAGATTTATTTATACAGTGATATTTATAACATAAAATTGGACAGTCATTATTATATCATCTTTGTCCTCAGTAGAAAGGCATATTTACCTTTTTTGTAAGATCAAGAGACGCTCTAGAAAACCAAAAGAAAATTTTCTTTTAAGAACCCCAAATAATTCATCAAAGCTATGTTTAGCAGATTTGCGTTAGCAATGGCAGAGACAAGGAAATAACAGCTGCTATTTGTGGCTTGATCCCTGTCATACCTGACTGTCTCTAAGAGAGTAACTTGGCTCGTCACTATGGCTACAGAATTCTACTTCAGGTTGTGTTCTTTGGATCTTCCATGAAGTATGCATAAAGCAGGCATATTTACAGAAAGGTTTCTCTGTCCAGCCAATGAAGAACGATGGGAATGGATACACCATTCAAGTGATAAGAACTCATTCATCAGTACCATTGGCCTCCTCAGCCTATTAGGTGTTGAAAAGATATGTCCCAGCCATCCCAGAGGACCATGCAGAGATCATCACAGACAGGAGAAAAGGTTCAAAAGGAGGTTTATAAGTGGGGCCATAGTTCCCATGGGAGAGGGAGCTACATGGTGTCTGCACCTTATCCAGGTGGCAGCTTCTCTCTCTGGGGGTAAAGGGGAAGTAGATAGGTAGTGAGTAGGAGTGGCTCATTAGGTATGGGTGGATCTGGGGGCTAGTGGGAGGAGCTGAGGACCTGAGGCTAAGGAAATGCAAACAGGTATAAGAAC
Organism: Perognathus longimembris pacificus; assembly: GCF_023159225.1. Taxonomy (NCBI): domain Eukaryota; kingdom Metazoa; phylum Chordata; class Mammalia; order Rodentia; family Heteromyidae; genus Perognathus; species Perognathus longimembris. The sequence continues at coordinate 12,104 of NW_025959099.1, read as the reverse complement.
CTCTGTGGTGTCATCCATGTAGAATAGGAAATGAAGAAAGCCACCTTGGCTTTTTCATTCACATGTTACACAATCTTGTGCAAATCATTTCCACATATGGCTTTTTACAAACTGGTCATATCATTGTAAGTAAGAGCTGGGCAATAACGACTTAGCATCTTAGTCAATTCTCTACCTAGCATAAATTCTAAACGGTACCAGATTTTGGGATTATTTTTGGGGGGGAGCAAATAAGGCAGACTTGCCCTGTATCCTCATGGAGTTTCTAGTTCCATGAAGATGACACCAAATGTTAATTTGAAAAGGACTTTCCATGTGGGATAAGCAAAATCAAGAGGCGTACATTTTGGAGCATATAACCTAAATCTATGAAATGTTTACAATATGGGAAGTTGTTTAAATGGTTTGGTGGTAGAGAAAGAAAACTATACTTATGTTTCAGAAATTCATAATAGAAGAAAATATGGCTCCTGAGAAAATCTGTAGGAATGGATACAAAGTTTGTTGGTTGCCTTTTGAATTTCTAAGAATTGATGGATAGGTAGATAAAGGTACACTGGTAGCTGATCTGCTGATATTCCAAATGAAAGAAACATGATATTTTTTTTCTTGGTCATGGGGCTTGAACTCTGGGCCTGGGCTCTGTCCCTGAGCTCTTCAGCTCTACCACCTGAGCCACTTTCTAAACATGATTTTTAATATAGAATGGACAGCCTGTTCTATATGATGATAGTCTATTCTATTCTATGAATAGTGAGATTAAAGTTGAGAACTTCTTGTGTGGAGTGTTTAACAGCTACAGGTAAAAAGTGAGACTAGAAGCCATCTGGTGGTAGCTCAGTTATAATTCTAGCTTCTTAGGAGATTGCAATCTGAAGGTTGAGATTCAAAGCCAGCCTAGGCAGGAATTTCCATGAGTCTCTCACCTTCAATAGCCACCAAAAAGCCAAAGTAGAGCTGTGGCTCAAGTGATAGAAAGCCAGCCTTGAGCAAAAAAGTTAAGGGGCATTGCCCAGGCCCTGAGTTCAAGCCCTAGTATGAGCATACACAGAAAGTAGATACTTCTTAAGGTATCCTCTATACTTATGAAATGACTATTTACAAAATGGGAGTAAATGCCAACAAGCGCAAGTACCCCTCATTCCCAAGTGGGAGCAGTACAGATCCTGGTGATGGATTGAGGTCGCCCCAGTATGGTGATGGACGTAAATGGTCACGCTTGCTTTGAGATAGAGCATTCTTCCCCCTGGTGTCAGAGCCTTTGTGTTCCTTTGCTAATACAGTGGATTTGAGCATATAAAACTCCATGTCTTGCTGTATACATTTTCAATGATATAGAGAACAGAAACAGTTTTACCTTAAGAAACTTGAATAAGCAACTTGAGATGGTGAATGTTATGGAAATGAAAATGGCAGATATTCTCCACTTCCTGTGACACAGAACAGGGCACAGTGATGAGGGTGCCCCCACGAATGTCCCCAGTAAGTCTTTCTGAGGCCTAATGAATCCAACAGGCTGGACATGACATGCTCAGTGACTTTTCTGCTGAGAGTGGACAAGGACAAGTTGCCTTTTGAAGGGGTGTTCTTGTTCTCTTTTGTCTGCCTTGTTTACAAATGAAGAAGCTAATACTTCCAATTCTTGCTCTGTGATGCTTGGCTTGGAACTTGAGGCCTTTTCCTTGCTTCATTTAAACCACTCCTCCAGTTCCTTTTTTTTTTTTTTTTGGCTTTTGAGTTATCTTTGGATAGTCTTTTGGGCTGGCCAGCCCTCCCCTTCCTCTATCTCTTCCACCTTTCTCCCTTTTCCTCTGCCCTCTTCACTCTTCTTCCCCTTTAACTCCTCCTCCCCTCCCTCCCCTGCTTTTCATTTGATCAGGTGGTCTCAAGACTGTGCTCCTCCCTACCTCTGTTCCCCAGTATCTGGGAAACAGAAGTGTGCCACGATGTCTGGCTTCCTTTCCCTTTCTCACTGTAGTAATTCCGTTGGTAATTATGTAAAAGGATACCAATACTATATGGAATTTCAATTCACTGTACCTTATTCGATGTGTGGGAGCAAGCATTCTTTCAAGGCCACAGTCTGCTCTGCTTCTGATTGCTTTGTAAGGGTGTAAAATCAACACTGTGACATGACCAAAATGGAAGCCATCCAAGACCTATCATGAAAAATTGTTTGGGTGTGCTCCTTACCATGTTAGAGACTTTCTGGGGTGGTTTGGTGGAAGTGGAGAATGTGAAAACTGTTTATGGATGACTCTGAGCTGCAGGCTGAAACCTGAAACCCAGGATATGACTGGTACACCTAGAAGCATTGCTACCTAACCTGGCTTGCCAAGATGGGTGAAGTTTGGTGGGGTGGTTTAAAGTGCCATGGAATTTCACAATGCCCCCATCCCTCCCCAATTTGTGTTAACAATGGTGATTCTTACGTGGAGATAGGAGGAACTGAGCTAAATAGGAGTTCACTGCTCCACCAGTTTCTTCCCAATTGAATTGCGAGCTATCCCTTGTCTTCTTTGGTGAGGGACAAAATCAGTAGAGAAAGCAAATAGTTTCTCCAACCCATCAGCTCTAAGATACCTGAAATGCAGTCAATGTTGCACTTGTGTATAATAGATACAGCCACAGCCATGAACTTTGGGCTAGTATTCCAACAGCTAGAATAAGTGGAATTAATACTGTCATTCAACTTACTGTGGAACTTCTTCCCCTCAAAATTTGGAATTTCTATGAGTACAGGATAATTTGGAATTGCGATGACACTTCTGACGTCATTGCCTCCAGAGATGTCACTGCCTCTTCAGTTGAAGGCCTTATTCTCTTCATGAATGGTAGTTGAAATGTATTCATTTCCCTTCATAATGTGTTCCTTACATTGATCACTAGATTCATGCAGTTTTTGTTATAAGGGCATACTTATAGGCTTTGACACCTAAAATGTAAAAAAAAAATTATAATTTCAATTTATAGGCGTTCTGTTCTTCGTTATGGACATGAAGCTTTAATTCTTGTATTTAAAATATATTCACACGTTATAAAATACAATGATCATATTTACTCTAATTGAGTAAATTGTAGCAAGCTCTGGCTTGTACATTATGGTATAACTGGGAGTCAGAATATATGTCTAGATAGTCTTCTTTGTTATCGGTTCCTCTCGCCTCTTCTCCCACTCTTCTCACCTCTTTTCCTCCTCTTCCTTCTCCCTTTTCTTCCAAAAGAGCTCAATGTTCCTCACTGAAAGTGAGGAACATATTCCTTAATCTGTTAGCACTAGAAAGTTGGGGAAATGCACAATGTAACCCACTGTGATATACATCACAAACATCAACATCTCTCACCCCATCCGTCTGCCTTAAAGTCTGAGATTTTTTTAAAGCCTTTAAGTCATCCCAGTTTTTTACATGTTTCTGTGCATTTTTTCATTTTTCTTTGTGCTTTTTTACTTTTTGGTGCCTGCACCAGGGCTTGTACACAGGTCCTGAGTGCTATCCCTTAGCCTTTGCACTCAAGGATAGTGGTCTACCACTTGAACCACAGCTCTGTTTCCTGATTTTTTGGTGATTAATTGTAGATAAGAGACTTTCTGGTGCATGCTTTCTTTGAACCTTGATTCTCAGAAATCATTCTCTTGAGTATTACAGACATGAGCCACTGGCACCTTGCTCCTTTGAGCTTTTATTCTTCACACATACGCACATAGAGTCTTGTCAACAAGTTGCTGCTGCCATTAACTTTTTAATATAGTTATTGTTAACACTAGAGTTTTGTTGAGCAGTTAATGTTTAGCTGGCCAAATAGTATCTGCAACATAACTTTCCCCCAAATTACAATGTCCCTTAGTATCTGAAGTGGGTTGGCTCTACAACCCATGTGGCTAATGAAGTTCTTTGATATAAAACAGTATAATATTTGCATATAAACTACAAACATCCTTCATATACTTTGTCTTCTCTAGATTGCTTACAGTAAGTAATATAATTGAAATAATGTGTAACTAGATTTTATACCATATTATAGGGCATTATGACAAGAAAACAGTGTGAATGTGTTTTAGTACAGATGCACTGCTTTTCCCTTAAAGATGTACAATCTGTAATTGGTTGAATTTGCATATGCAGAGTATTTATTTGTGCATTATTTATAGAAACTATGCTGTAAGAAAGTTGGTCTTTGGTAAAATGATGATGGTTCTATGTTGAAACTGAAATGGAATCCAGGAGGAGACTGTGAGTTTTGTGTCTGCATTTAAATGACAGGCAAGATCTTGAGAAATTACTAATATTGTAGCCAATATTGACTGAGAAATCCAATGCATTTCACAGAGAGAGTGTAAATCTGGCCACATTGTAACGAGTACAACAGAAGGAAATTGAAAGACTATCTTGTTCCCATTGAAATGAATGTCCACTGTCATCAGGTGTTTGAGCAGGGAGTTGTGGATAGCTCTTTGGCCAAGCAAAGCACATTTTATACGTGTCTGGTAGGACATGCAATAGAATGACACAGCAGCTCTACAAGCTATTGAGCTTTGTTGAGTGATAGTTTTCCCTTCCGTATATCGTTTCAAACTATGGGCTTCAAGGAAGTCTGCAACATAAAAATGACTTTTTGTTTTGACAGACCTGGGGCTTGAACTCAGGGCCTGGGCACGGAGTATCTTTTGCTCAAGGCTGGCACTCAGCTCTACTCTGAACTATCTGGTGGTTGGAGCTTAGTGTCTTGTAGACTTTTCCTGCCCAGGCTTGCTTTGAACTGTGATCCTCAGATCTCATTTCTGAATAGCTAGGATTGTAGGCATTGGCCACCAGTACCTGACTTCCCGACTTCCTGAATTTTGCTCCTCTGTCCTCTGTCCTCCTCCTCAGGCCCCCTTCCTTCCTTCCTCCTCCTTTTTTCACCTTTCTTCTTTTTTCCCCTTCCTCCTCCTTTTTTCATCTTTCTTCTTTTTTCCCCTTTTCTTCATTGCTTTGCTTTCTGAGAGAATTCAATGATCAGCCAACCATGAAATGGGAAAGTGGACCAAATAAGGCTGGATAATTTATTTGAGCCAAACAGAGGTATTATAATCTATTAAAAATATTTAGCCAAACACACTGTATTCGTGACTTTATCTCATAACCCTGCAGATTGTCTGGTAGTTGCCCAGGACCTGAGGCAGGAAGGCGGACCAATGTGCCTGAACTTTCCAGTCATGTCTTTGCAACTGGTAGTTTTTAATAAAAGAAAAACTCTAACATTGTGAAATTACATCAGTGAAGAAACCATAGCTTTTTATGTTCTTGTACATGCTTTTCTTCTGTGCAATGTTATTCAATGCCCTAAATTTCAGCTACTTTTGAGATATTTTCTTGAATGTTGAGATTAGTCTGGAAATCAGGCTAGTAATAAATGAATTGCTGGTGTGGTAATAAAATTTATGTTACCATTTTATGAATATGAAAATGTCTAATTGTTATAACACAAGGTATCTTTGGATTAAGAAGTCTAGGACATTTTATTCTTTTACACCTTTTTTTTAAAGCAGGAAAACCTTTGCTTCTACCATCAGTCTTGAAGCAGAAATCCCAGAAAAAAGAATTTTATAATCAGTCACAAAGAATTCCTACACGCATCATGTATCCCTTCCTCATCATTTCCCATTTCTTAAGAGTCTCCACATTGTTTAATTGTAATCATGTGCAACTAGCATTTTAAAGCTTCACACTGCTTTCACATTTATGGGATATGATGAGAAGATAAGAATGGTTGAAACTCAAGAGTAAATACAGGAAACTTAAGAGTAGATGTAGAAATGTGACTCCACCAGGCTTTCATGGAGCACACATTACCCCAGTGGGCTTCATGTTGTGGCCATCCATATATAGAAGAACAAACTAGAAGGTGCACTGTCCCAAACAACCCTCATTCTAGTCAGGCCCCTCTCCTGTACTCTGCTTTGCAATTCTGTAGCAGGAATCTAAACTCTGGTTTCCTTCCATTGCATTGGTGTTGTTTGACCTGACTTTCCCTCAGCTTGGAACTTACGCATATGGGACTCAGGTGGAAGGGCCCTGCCTTTCCAGGGCCTGCACTTAGTATTCAATCTATTGTGGAGCAGAGGGATGTTCATGACCCATAGCTAAACACCTCCCACGTCCCATAAAGTGACATGTTGTTTCTATTAAGGGATCATTTTCTTAAGTGAAATCATGACCAGTCATGATGGCATGGAAGTATACAGAGGCCAAGTGACTATGTGTTACTTTAATTACCAAAGAAGTAACTATTATGATTCCATAATGGTTCAAAGAAGAATTTTAAGACTGAAACAGTGGTTTTATTGTTTCTTTAGTTCAGAAGTAATTGAAATGGAATATGTAAATAGAGTCAAAGTGGACTTTTCCAAGTGAGAAAGAGAAGCCAATTGCACTTCGAAAGAAACTATATGACTATAGCAAGAAAGACATCGCCAATTAACAAATATTTATTTTCCTTTGCTATTCTCTGCTATTTATCCTGTTACATAGTAGTGGAATGAATTAGGAAGAGAGTGATGTAGAGTGCATGGTTTTCCATTGCAACACAAACTCTATCTATCTATCTATCTATCTATCTATCTATCTATCTATCTATCTACCTACCTACCTACCTACCTACCTACCTACCTATATTTTTGCTGTTCCCGGGGTTTGAACTCAGGCTTGGACACAGTCCCTGAGCTTTTTTTGCTTAAGGCTAGCACTCTGTCACTTGAGCAATAGCTCTACTTCCAGCTTTTTGGTGGTTAATTGAAGAGAATTGTCTCACAGAGTTTTCCTGTCCAGGCTGGGTTAGAACCTCGATCCTCAGATCTCAGCCTCCTGAATAGCTAGGATTACTGGCTACAGCCACTGGCTTCCAGCTTACTTTCCCTATAGTCTTAAACTATATAGGAATCAACTCTTTGGTAAGCTTTTTTCCATTTTTATGTTTATATTACTAATGATTATTTTGTCTCTATTTCCCTGTCTTATGATTATTTAATTATAAGACAATTGTTTATTTTTTATTTGATTAGTTATTAAAGGACGGGTCTTTAGGGCTTTATATCATAGGATCCAAAGGTAGCACTAATGTCTGTGAACCTTAAAATTATACTACCACTTTTTTGATGACCAAAGCTCATTAGAAACTGGAGCCTGTGGCTCAGGCCTGTAATCCCAGATCCTCATGAGTTTGGAGGATTGTGCTTTGAAACCCGCCCTGGGCAGGGAAGTCCATGACATCCATCCTCCATGAACCACCAAAGTACCCGAAATTGTGCTATTTCTCATGGGGTAGCAGGCCAGTATGGAGTGACAAAGCTAAGGGACATAGCCCAGTCTCTGAGTTCAATTTTCAGTGCTGGCTCAAAAACCAAAACCCCACAAAACACAACTGACCTGAAAGACTCTAGTCCCTGTGCGTAGGAACTAATAATTTGTCCTACTACTGTGAAGGGAAGAGCTTCTGAGTTCTTACAAAAACTATCTTTAAGTATTTGTGCAAAGGAGTTGCCATTTGACAAAGCAGTTTATGAATATGGCCCATCTTAACCCACCTCACCCCTTTCAACATTCTTGCCCCTCCTTCCTCTGCCCAGCCCTTCCGTTTTCTTACTTTTGTAGTATGTACAATGAATTCTTGACTACAATTCCCCCCTTCCCCTTCATTTGTCTCCCGCTCTCACCTTGCCCCCACTTGATGAGCTGCTGTTTTTCACCCTTATGCTTTGGGAAGTAATGATAAGCACCACCCCCCCCCCCGCCGCCAGTACTTCCTCAGAACTTTCTAGATTCCTAAGAGTGGTCATTGTAAATGTCTAACACAAGAATAAATAGGATAGCAAGATATGAGAGGGTTAAAGACATGCTTTAATCATAATCTTTGTGATTCGAGTAAAGAAATGTTGTTGAATAAAGACACTGCACATTCCTGTTGGATATTTCTCACAGAGTGAACACAGTGCTGTCCCAACTCTTTTACTATATTTAAGTTTTTGGCTCATCACTGGTATTTGTTTCATAATCTAACAAAAAGATCACGTGTCTCTTGCTAGCAAAAGCTGCAGAGGAGGGAATGCTTATTCTATGAGTAGAGAGAGAAGGAAGGCTGGAGAGATGTTTGTGCTTGTGGAGAAGCTTATTTTATTTTTTTTTTAATAAACGCAGGCCATGTTTGCCACCTCCCGAATTTTGCGCTACTCTTTTCGCTGTCCTAGCTTTGACTTAGTTTGTTTTATGTTCTCGTTTGGTTAGTTCCTTGAACATCCCATCTAATTTACATCTTATTCATTTTTGTGTTGCAGCTTCTGACAACTGTCTTGAGTCCACACTTCTCTAGATTTTATACCTAGCAGCCATTTGGCTTCTACTTTTCCTGATCTCTCTCTTCCTCTCTCACTACCTGTGCCTAATGTTGAGGTTATAGTATCCAAAATAGCTCAGGCCTCAGCCACCTTGGTGTGTTCATGCTATCTGTCCCTACCTGCCTCAGTGTCTGTACCTTTTGGCTGGTTTCACTCAGATTATGGCCAGAGAATGGCTGAAGTAAATAACAGGAAGGAAGAAAGGAAATGTATGGTGATTAGCAGTTCTTTGAGGGAAATGTTTACCTTTATTCACAAACAGTGTATGTGTTGGTAGTTTTCCTATTGCCAGAGAAAGAGAGTGTTGATTCTAAATGTTAGTTTTTAACATGAGAATCTTAAGCATTATATGTTATAACTCTCAGAAATGTTAGGTGTTTCAGAATCATTAAAAAATATTTATTGTCTTTTTTCTCCTTTATTGTCAAAGTGAAGTACAGAGGGGTTACAGTTTCATATATAATGCAGTGAGTACATTTCTTGTCAAATATGTTAGCTCCTCCTCCCCTCCACATGCCTACCTCTTCCCTCCTGCTTCCCCTTCCACCCACGAGTTGTACGGTTGGTTTACACCAAATGGTTTTGTGAGTATTGTGTTTGGAGTTGTTTGTATTTTTATCCTTTGTCTATTGATTTTGATATTTACTTTCTCTTCCCTAGCTCTAATACACGTATATACAGTATCCAGGGTGCTCAGATGAGATACAGTGATAGTGGGGGTAAAACCACAGGAAGGGAATACGAGAGAAAATAAAAAGGGTACGGATTCATATCGCATGTTGAAAATAATTACAATAATGATATACCACTTGTTTTCATAACATGGAGCTCATTTCACTTAGCATCATCTTAAGTGTCCATAAGGGCATAGCTATTGGGCTATTATGACTTCGGCTTTGACTAGCCTAAACATGTACTAATTATTCCAAAAAAAATTTACTATGTGAAGTGAGCCAGACCTAAAGAAACATAGACTGTATTGTTTTCCTCATAGGAAAAACATTTTTTTTTTCTTATTTATTGTCAAAGTGATGTACAGAGAGGTTACAGTTGCATATGTCAGGCATTGGATACATTTCTTATACTGTTTGTTACCTCCTCCCTCACTTACCCTCCCCTCCCCCTGCCCCTCTCCCCCCAGAGTTGTTCACTTGGCTTACACCAAACAGTTTTGAAAGCATTGCCTTTGTAGTCGTTTGTCTTTTTATCTTGTATCTCTCGGTTTTGGTATTCCCTTTCACTTTCCTAATTCTAATACCAGTATATACAGTTTCCAAAGTACTCAAATAAGATAAACTGATAGTGAAGGTACAACCGCAGGAAGGGGATACAAGAGCATCATCAACAGTAGAAGCTACAGTTACACATGGCATGTTGAAAGTAATTACAGCAGTGATATAACAGTTGTTTCCATAAAATGGAGGTTGTTTCACTTAGCCTCATCTTATGTGTTCATAAGAGTATTGCTGTTGGGCTCTTGTGATCCTCTGCTGTGACTAGCCTAAACCTGAGCTAACTATTCCCTATGAGAATAGGGAATCCTATTCATAGCATAGAATCCATGTTTCTTTGGGTCTGGCTCACTTCACTTAGGATAATTTTTTCCAAGTCCTTTCATTTCCTTACAAATGCGGCAATGTCATTCTTTGAGACAGAGGTATGAAATTCCATTGTGTATATGTACCACATTTTCCTGATCCATTCATCTACTGAGCGTTACTGGGTGGGATCCATATTTTAGCTATGCCAAATTGTGCTGTGATGAATATTGTTGTGCTGGTGGCTTTTGTGTGTTCTTCTCTGTGGTCTTTGGGTAGATGCCAAATGTGGGGCTGCTGGATCATAAGGGAGCTCTATGTTTACCTTCTGAGAAATCTCCATACCACTTGCTAGAGTGGCTGAACAAGTTTACATTCCCACCAACGATGAAGTAGGGTTCCCTTTTGTCCACATCCCCTCCAACATTTATTATTGTTAGTTTTCTTGATATAGGTCATTCTTACTGGGGTGAGATGGAATCTCAGTGTTGTTTTGATTTGCCTTTCTTTTATGGCCAGAGATGTAGAGCACTTTTTCATATGACTCTTAGCCATTCTCATTTCCTCATCAGAGAAGTCTCTTTGTAAGTCTTTAGCCCACTTGTTGAGGGGGCTGTTGGTTCTTTGCGGTTTTGTTTTGGAGGAATTTAATTTTTTGTAGTTCTGCATATATTTTAGATATGAGGTCTTTGTTCATTGTATGGCTGATAAAGATCTTTTCCCAATCTGTAGGCTTTCCATTCATCTTGTGAGCTATGTCCTTTGCCCTGCAGAAGCTCAGCAATTTGATGCAATCCCATTTGCTCGTCCTTTTTGTGATTTGTAGCATTTATGCTCTTTGTTAAGGAAGGTCTGTCCTGTGCCAAGGAGCCCAAGTGTTTCTCCTACTTCTTTTTAGTGCTTTCAAGGTATCTGTTATAATTTCAAGATCTTTGATCCATGTGGAATTGATTTTGGTGCAGGATGATATATAAGGATCTAATTTTGCTTTGTTGTGGGTGTTGAACCAGTTTTGCCATCACCATTTGTTAAAGAGGCTATCTTTCTTCCATCGTATTTTTTTAGCTCCTCTATCAAAGATTAAGGGGGCTTAGTTCTGTGTGTTCACTGCTGGATCTTCAATTCTGTTCCATTGGTCTTCAGGCCTGTTCCATTGCCAATTCCAAGCTGTTTTTATAGCTATAGCTTTATAATACAGCTTGAAGTTTGGTATTGTAATTCCTCCGGCATTGTTCTTTCTGCTTAGGATTGTTTTTGCTAGTCGGGGGGTCATTTATTTTTCCATATAAATTTCTGGATTGCTTCCTCAATTTCATTAAAAAATGGTGTTGGGATATTAGTGGGTATTGCATGGAATTTGTAGATAGCTTTTGGCAATATTGCCATTTTGACTATATTAATCTTCCCAATCGAGGAGCATGGAGGTTTTTCCATTTCCTTAGTTCTTTTTTTTTTTTTTTTCAAATTTTTATTATCAAAGTGATGTACAGAAAGGTTACAGTTTCATATTTTAGGCACTGGATACATTTCTTGTACAGTTTGTTACCTTGTCCCTCATACCCCTCTCCCTCCTCCCCCTTTCCTTCCCCCCCCCCCACGGAGATGTTCAGTTCACTTACACCAAACAGTCTAATCATAGAGGTCTTTCACTTCTTTGGTTAAGGTTATTTCTAGGTATTTTATGTTTTTGAGACTATTGCAAAGGGAGTTGCTTTCCTGACTTCAGCCTCTGTCTTCGTGTTATTAGCATATAGAAAGGCTGTTGATTTTCGAGGGTTTATTTTATATCCTGCAACTTTGCCAAAGTTTTGGATCTGCTCTAGTAGCTAGGGAGTAGAGTCTATGGTGTTCGTTAGGTATAGGATCATGTAATCTGCAAAGAGAGAAAGCTTAACTTCATCTTTTCCTATTTGGATCCCCTTTTTGTTTTCTTCTTGCCTAATTGCTCTGGCTAGGAATGTTAAAGAGGAGGGGAGAGAGCAGACATCTCAATCTTGCTCCTGATTTTCAAAGGAATGGCTTTGGCTTTACACCATTTAGAATTATGCTTGCTGTTGGTTTGTAATAAACTGCCTTTATTATATTCAGGAATGTTCCTTGGAATCCCAATTTCTCCAGGATTTTTATCATAAATGGGTACTGGATTTTATCGAACGCCTTTTCTGCATCCAGAGATATAAACCATGTGGTTCTTT